>NC_051061.1:8246485-8358985 GCF_904848185.1 Acanthopagrus latus | reverse complement strand
TCTATTTGTAGCCACAATATGAAAATGAGCAGGGCTGAATGGGAGTTCAAGCATGTGTGCGCGCGTGTGTGTATGCGCACCTGCAAGCATCCCAGCATTCTCCGTATACCATCGACTGGGTGTGGTTGCCCATTGTGCCCCGGGGGCAGCTGCAGCCCTGCCCGACAGAGCAGT
Source organism: Acanthopagrus latus (assembly GCF_904848185.1). Classification (NCBI taxonomy): domain Eukaryota; kingdom Metazoa; phylum Chordata; class Actinopteri; order Spariformes; family Sparidae; genus Acanthopagrus; species Acanthopagrus latus. Next base: position 8,358,811 of record NC_051061.1, on the reverse strand, counting down.
ATGCGCGAGTGCACGGGTGGGGGTGTTTGCGGAACTAGAGTTGACCTCAGAGCTCGCGGTGTCACCCTTTTCGCATAATAATCGAACTGCCCGGCCTGGCCCAGCCCGGCCCGCCTGCATACCTCAGGGCGTTTGTGTTTTAATTTTGCGCTCTCCTGGATAGAAAGCTGTAGCACTGCACACACATGGCAGACAGTATCTGACCTTTCTCTCCACACAGAATGTCTTGAGGCGAAGAGAAAGGTTTTTTCAGAACTCCTCCAAGTTATTTCTTTGTCTGTGTGCATGTGTGTGCGTGTGTGTGTGTGTGTGTGTGTGTGAGGGTGAGAGAATATAATGTACGTTCAACACACACGTCTGTGCCTGTACAATGTTCAACCTGTTCTGTGTGTATGTTTTCTCCACAGGGGTTTTGGAAAGCAGGGATTCCAGTGTCAAGGTAGGTGGATTAAATGCTTTAACACACACACACACACACACACACACACACACACACACACACACACACACACACACACACACACACACACACACACACACACACACACACTTTCAGGTGATGCTCCATATCTAAATGATTGGATATTTACTGTCGCCTCAACCTTTTCCTTTGTAGTAAGGTCAATCTCATTCTCTGTCATCTTTTAAGTCTCCATTCTTCCTCACCTTTGTCATTCCCTTCCACTACTTGCTCCTTTTCTACCTCTGCTATCTTCCTTGTTCCATCCCTCTTACTTTCTTCCCTTTATCCTCATCTTTTTTCTCCCTTTCTTCTTCAGTTCCTCTCAAGTGAATGCTAAGAGTTCTGAGCTCTTTGTTTAGGATCCAGAAGTCACAAAAACATGAACGACTATGGGCTAAAAACTTCACTCAGTTTCACAATGAGGGTCTGCCATTGTTTATTCATTCATGTTGTCATATCATAAGTGGGTTTTAATGAATATCATTTCCAAAGCTCAGATCTTGGCTCAAAACCTCACTTACTTGACAGGCCAATCAACCTCATCCTCCTGTGTGCAATTCCTCCAAAGCATAGGAGTTATAAAAAAAACTCTCCTCAGGAATATCACCAAGCTCTTACTCCAGTTAAATGAATACTGGCGAAAATAAAGAGCTGACTTCCTTCAGGGTAAAACATACGTGTTAGATCGTAGAGAAGGGATTCTGTAAATGCAGCTGTGGATTTAGCTTTTCATGTGAATGGAACTGTCAAAAGTTAGTGGTAAAAGTGTCTGTGAGAAAACGTATCATGTAGCAGAGGCAAGTCTGGAAGCTCAGGCAAGGCCTTCTGTGCTTTATTCATGTTGGAGTGTTCTGTAGGTGTAGATTCAAGTATGGATAGTAGGAAGGAGACCAAGGATGTGGAGGGAAGTGACTCAGCATGAACACTCCTAGGCGTACGATCAAAACTGTATTTTAAAAGAAAAAACAGTAAAAAAAGTAAAATGTATAATAAGACAAATAGCAGACAAAATTAACTTGACACTAGTAGAGATGATAAGGCTGCAAAGAGAATGACATGGTAAAGAATTTGGTATCTAATGTGGCTTGTTTTACCACTAAACTGCTCAATTTTAAGATATAATTTAAGGATATGCACACAAATTCTGGCAAGTACAGCAGTTGCAGTGCAGAGGTTAAAGGTGCTGTATGTAAGAATTGGCCATCTGTCGAATTGATACTCAAAATACATCGTGGGCAGCATATCACCTCATATGATCACCATATGCTAACTTAATGCAGCTAGTTGCTGTAATAACTGTTTGTGCAGTTTTGTTGAGTCACATCTTGATGTACAAAGTGTTCAAAGGCTAGCTGGTTAGCATGCTAACTTCAACAGATAGCTCTGCACAGTCAAAAGCATCAGTACTGTTATTTCTCCACTTTCTATTGACAAGTTTGTTTAATTTTGAAATGTTGTAAGCTAAAATGGTTACACATTGCACCTTTAAAGTTTGTTCTCTCTACACCAGCTCATAAAGTGCGCTGTGGCGGGAACTTCCTGTGATGATAAGTGGCATCTGATTTCATTGCTCTCGCTAGTTTCATGTACACAGAAAAAGACTGAGGAAGCTCGACTCTGTACTTGGTGCGATCTGATACGCCACGCTAATGAAAAATACTACATCTGCTTTGCTTTCTTCCTGTCCCTCATCCATCCTTCTCCGCACAGCAATCGGTTTTGCGGGAGTGGCCACAGGAAGTAACAGAAGCTATCAGAGAAACATATCCAGCTGACAGAAATGCAGTGGTTCTTTAGGCTATGTTTTTTTTGTTTTTTTTTTAATGAATTTGCTTGAAGTCTATGTTTTTTCACTTAACAGCCAACTGGATGTGTTCAAGGTTTTTTCACGTCTCCTAGCAACAGTGAAATATTCAGACACATTTACTGTCTATATGCTGTAGGATGGAAGAGGTGCTGTTCAACACAGCAGTGGGTTCGCTGGTAATTAACCTGTGTGCGTGTAACAGGTCAATGGTGTCCTTTAGGTGAAGCATCCGCTGCACGGTAGAGACCCTCTGTGCCTGTAGAGGAAAGGGTTAGAGGTACCTATGTAGTCTTAAGGAAGAGGGCACCCGTAGAGGGACTGATGCACGAAGGAGGAATGATTTTTACATCTAAAATGTCAAATCTCTCTCCAGTCGGCACCCAAAATAACTTAGAACGCATAATGTGTCTGTGTTTGAGTGATGGACTTAGCACTTAGCAACAGTTTGCAGTTACTTTCTTTCGTCAGGCGTGCGTGTGTGTGTGTGTCCTGAGTTTCTCTCCGACCCATTTGTTGGTCTGGGGCAGGGTATCATTTCCCTAGAGCTCAGGGAGAAAGGGAATTCCTCTGCAAGGTCACACACACACACACACACACACACACACACACACACACACACACACACACACACACACACAAACAAACACATGCGCACACATATACACACACAAAGTCACATCACATTTGCAGAACTAAATGGAATATTGTCATATATGCAGCATTATATATTGAGGTGAATGACAACATGAGTATGTGAGTATAGATAGAAAATGAAAGCTCTTCATTGTATATCAAATAATCCAGTCAGAATATGAGATGAGTAGCGTTCACGGCCTGTCAAATAACGTGTATGCGACAGTCTATTGTGAGTGTGTCAGTGCCATAACTGTCCCAGATGATGTTTATGGATTGTTTTCTTCACTTGCGTCCTGACTTAAATCCCAATGTTATCTTCCGCTGATCTCTCTGAAATCATATTTTTTTTATCTTTCTTTTCCTTCTTCATTGCTTCTCTTTTTGACCCTCTGATGGCTCTGACCTTTGACCCCCTCCAAAAAACTGATACTTTTTATGTCATGATTAGGCCTGACCATTGAAAAAATGACCACAACTGCACGTTTGTGCTATTGTTGGCCTGCATAGTTTCAGATGACTTGCAGAGCAAATGTTTACAGGCTCAACAAAGCTAGGCTTCATCAGCAGTATTCAACATTGTGATGTTTGTTCCTCTTAGTCTTCACTCTGCCTCGTCACAGGTGAAAAAAGGAAGTTAGATTTGCCTTGATAAATTTGATATCTTTTCCAGTTTTTAACACAGTAATATGGATAGACAATGCTTTACAGTAAAAATTAAAGAAGACAATCAATCCAAGCAACACGCTATAGATTCAGCAGGGGAGGAGGAGGAGGAGGAGGAGGGTGGGGTGCTGGGTGGAGGATCGGCACCCCTAACAGTCTTTAACAGGTTTCAGAGCAGCAGCAGCAGCTTGTGGTTGTGTGTGTGCCTCAGAAGGATGTGGTGTAGATAGTTGTGTTGTCACTGTTTCAGACTTGAGCTGACGTTGTTTAGATCTCCTGACAGTCAGCTAATGTGACACAAATAACTTCTTATTTGTTCTTCCTCAACTATGAGCAATGAATTGCTCGTAGCATTTCAGTAGTGATGAAATGTAGCTAAGCACAAGTGCTTTAGTGCTGTATTTAAGTACATTTCTGCAGTACTTGTACTTTACTCGAGTATTTCCATTTTCCCCTGCTTGGCGCTTCCATGCCATTACATTTAGGTGGCATATATTCTACTTTTTACTCCACTGCATTATTTGGATAACTTCAGATACTAGTTAGATCTGATAATCAGCCTGGCCCCCGAATATATACAATAACACATTTAACTACTAGAGCAAATTTAGATACTTTAAGACTTTAGGTCAAGTACCGTATTCATGCAGCTAACATTCACTTTTACCCAAGATATAGTTTTAACATGATGTCTTTACTTTTACTAGTATTAATATGATTTTTTAAAAATTTATTTTGATCTAATTTTGAATTGTGATCAGACACGGATCAGTATCTGCTGTTAAGAGAACATGCTGTACAGTTCACAATTCAAAAATAATTTTAAAGTGGCAACTTCCCCGAATCTATCTGAAGAACAAAACTAAACATGCCAAACGAAAAATTCTACAAACAAAAAAAATGAAAGTGTAGTTATGAGTTTTTATACGTTTATAATATCAAATGATAACTTCGCTCACAGTCACCTCCACTTCATGCCCTTTTTCCCTCTTTGCCTTTTCATTGGTGAGAAAAGGGAATGAATGCTGCACATGAAGGAGACAGACAAGCTGGGCTGTTTGGATGGTGGTCTGCACAGTCTGTTGCAGTGAGGCTGGTTTTGGAAATTGTACAGAGCATTTTCACAACTTTGTGATATTTCATAGACTAAACGATGAATTGATTAACTGTGAAAATTACTGAAGAGGTTAAGCAATCATAGAGCTAATCGTTGTTGCAGTTCTGTTTTGCATATTGTGTAACTGTACAGCTGCTGGTCGGAGCAGGTCACTGCCTTCGTGCTGTTGTAGCTGTAAACAGTAAACTGTAATGCCTCAGTGGGATTCTGATGTTTAGTTTTCCATATACTAGAAGCAGTGTAGGACTCAAAGGGCTGGAACATTATGTAATGTGGTGTATCAAAGATGTGTGTGTGTGTGTGTGTGTGTGTGTGTGTGTGTGTGTGTGTGTGTGTGTGTGTGTGTGTGTGTGTGTGTGTGTGTGTGTGTGTGTGTGTGTGTGTGTGTGAGTTTTGATAATATTTCAAACTTCTTAGGCGTTTGGAAATTGTGTGTGCACGTGCTTAATGTTCCATTTAATGAGTGGGTAAGCGCTTATTTCCTTAATGGCTGTGCAGAACTGCGTGCACTCTAATGCCCCCACGTGATTGGAGTGTGTTAATAATGAGTTGGGTTTCAGCGTGTAACAGGCCGTCGAGTGTCCTCCACTGTCTCCACACAGACTTAATGGACAAATTATCCCTTTAGAGAGCTTGAGAGGGACGGTGGGATTGGTGGTGGTGGGGGGGAATACTGAGTGGCAGGAAGTGTGAAAAACAGGGCAAACAAGGAGGGGAGAGACAGGGAGTATCACATTAAGATGCCTGGAAAGATGAAAAAGAAGGATGGTGAGATGAGAGATGAGAAGGAAGGAGGGAGAGGCACAGGAAGGTGGAGAGAAGGAGTGGGGGTGGAATTCATGGAGGGAGCAGGGTGAGACAAAAGGGGGGAGAAAGTGAGTGGGAAGGGTGTAGGAAGGAGCGGAGGATTACGTGTGTTTTCCTCGAAAGGAAAGTAGGAAAAAAAAACTACAAGATATACATCCTTCGAAAGCAAAAACAATAAAGTGCAGTCTTATAGCAAGATGGAATATTAAAAGGACGTTCAGTATAGTGAGGAGCAAGAGAATGTAGGGTAGAACAGGGGTTAAAAAAAGGAAATGATGAAAAGAGAGATTGAGGAAGGGCAGAAATTGAAGACATGGCTCAGTGATATATCTATAATGTATTCAACCCACTATCCTATTCAGCAACCTAAATATAATCCTTTTATAGTGTATATGAGGTCTTGTTGTGCATACTGTAGCATGCTGTGCTGTCGCTAATGACGCCACCAAGACAACCCGCGGTTGCGATTTTAACAAATGTTTGATTCCTGTTCTGCCCAAAAAATTCAAGTGGTATCTTCCTGCAGGCAGAGGACAATTACTGTGCATGTATTTCAAAAAAGAAGTGGAATGGATTTAACAAGGCAGATGGTTTGAAAGTGAATGAGAAAGGTATGCTGGAATGACACTCGAGCATGAGAGGTGGTGGGTGAGAAAATGGACATAGAAGAAGAAGAAGAGGTAGCAAAAAGGCGAGAGAGGAGAGATAAAATGGTGTAGGCATGGGGTGTAGATTGCACCTAAAACGAGCCCATAAAGGTGTTGCTTGCTGCAGCTATTAGCGCTCTTCAAAAGGAGAAATGTATGTATTTATAAAGAGCACTGTTCGAGAGCTCTGTTCAAGCGTCCCCTCTGACTGATGCCGTCTTTTGTGTCCGGGTTTAAGCGAAAACGTGTCTTGCTGCTGTTGGGCACCGTGCCCGTGTAAAGCTCCGCTGGATTGAAATCACATGTTTCCTGCCTTCTCATGAGCCTGCTCAGGTTCAAATGAGTTAGTGAACCTTTGCAAACATCTGTGTCTGTTGGCGGTGCCGAAACGGCAGCTCAGGTGCTACTGCAACTCCAACCTGTGTGGGCGAGAGGTCTCCGGATCCAGAACCTGCCTCCCACACACGTGCACGCGTGCGCGCACACACACACACACACAGACGGATCACGCAAATGCATGCATGAAACCAAATGGGAGTTCATGCATGAAGACATGAAAAGCAGAGAAACACAGAGCTGATGCTGAGGTGTGTCACTGAGATATCGCAGCAAAGGGAAATGGATGAAAACATATCTGACTCAGTCACCTAGTCTTTTGTGTTTCCACCTCCTTTTACGCTCTTTGTTTCCCCGATTTCTATTGATCCACCACTGTCACTCGCTCTTTCTTTTCTATATTGTTTTCTCTGTTCCTCACCTTCACCCCTTACTGTCCAGCTCTCCGTTCTTCCCTGCTTTCTTTCCATATCTCGTCTCCCCCTTCCCGTCGTTCTCAGTATATCTCCCTCCTTGTTCTTCATACTCCCCCTGTCTTCCACCCGTTCCTCCGGCTCCCCACTTCTCCCTCCACCTCCCTCTCTCTATCTCTCCATCTCCCCCTCTTTCTCTCTAGTGGCTGCGTGTTGGAAGCTGTGGGCTTTGATGCTTTTATAAATAGCCCAAGTGTTCCACTGAGAGCACCACCAAATGGGATGGATGGATAGATGGATAGATGGATGGGGGAGTGGAGAGGGGGATGGGAGAGGAGGGAGGGCTGAGTGTGTAGGTGTGAAGGGAGAACATTGAAAAGCGCCGGGAAAAAAAAAACAGCAAAAGGATTAAAAAGCGACAGAGGCAGACAGAGATGCTTATTGGAAGCATTGATTGGAGAATAAAGATCTGAAAAACCGTGGGGGGGTTCTCAATCGATTGGCCCCTCAGAAATTCAGTCAAAACATACCTTCACTGTGTCTATTTCTGTGTCGTAAATCATTAAATAAGAAGCAGTTTGCTGCTCAACATGAAAACTGGCATTCCCTGCAAGTGATAGACTGAGCTGTGCCTCCTGCATTTGCATCATCAGGCTTGCTTATCGGAAAGGAGAACACTTCATAGGTGTGAAATGATGGACTGTGTTTTGCTGAACGTGTGGAGTATGGAGTGTGAGACCCCGAGTTGTGCAGAGTGTCATTAGCATGACATTTTTTTCTTAACTGACAGCTCTCCTCGTCACGTGGTCCCACTGCTCTTTTTAGAGACTCGTCCACCTTTTGCAAACATAGCTCTGTCAAGAAGCTGTCAATCCTAATGATATCCTCATTGTAAAGGAAGCCACGACGGCAGCGCTCTGTTGCTGTGCTAATGCCACACTGGGATTTTGAGCTTAATGCTAACATCAGCATGCTAACAACATGCTCATAATGACCTTGCTAACCCGCCTATGTTGAGCAGGTGTAATGTTTGCCATCTCAGTTAGCATTTTAGCATGCTAGGCACTAGTGATGTTAAAAGTATCGAAATATCGATTAATAACGAAATAGAATATTCAAAACCATTTCAGCCAGTTTTTCTCCTCTCCTCTCTTGACACATGCACCGCTGTAGTGTCAACATAGTCCCACTTCCTCCTCCAGAAGTAATGGAGATACTATATTGCTTAACACACAGTACACCAGCCTTATTATCTTAATTTTTGATAGAAATCGAAAATGTTATTCCCTGAATGTTGTGGCAATAAGTACAGAATTTTTTCAGCCAACATTGTCAGTAGCATGTTTCAAACAAGTTGGGGCAGGAGCAACACAGGGGATGTTGTGGAGTGATCCAAAAACACCTGTTTGGAACATTCCACAAGTAGACAGGTTCCTAAGTCACAGGTGATGGTATCATGATAGGGTATAAAAGGGACATCCTTGAAAAGATCAAGTGTTCATACCTTGAGGAAAGTTGGAGGGAAACATGCAGTAGGTGATTTGAGGGCAGACCAGAGAGGACACTGGTTAGCAAAATGACCAAAATATGTCCCTCTTATTAACCTGCCACCTAGATCTCCGTATTTGGACCCACACCTGTAAATGTCACATTTATTGAGAATCATTCTAATATGACATTTTTATCAGGCGCAGCTTTTCTAGCCTTTATGACACTAGTGGCCACAGGAAATTCACAGAGAAATTGCATGTGTTGGCAATCAGTCGTGTGATGCCACTCGGCCAATCAGATCTATATATTGCATTAAGCCTTGTGATTTGAGTCAGACAGTTGTACGCACAGTCGAGAGATGAGAGAAGAGAGAGAGCTGTTGGAAAAAAAATAGACATGTACACATATGGCACTTAACCATAACAGAAGTCAGAAATGATGATGAAATTCTCTCTGACTTTTGCAGGTCTGTCAGTTTCCTCAGTGTTCTGTCAGTTTCATCTTGGATCAACATTGTCTGGAGAGGCGAAAAGAGAGGAGAGGGCGCTTGTTAGGAATGAATGTTAACACAAAATTAAACATGACAACCCATATAATAGTTGTTGAGACATTTCAGTAAACTCAACAGATGTCAACTTCATGCTTGCGCTTGAGGAAATGTCAGGGGATCAGCAAAGTCATAGGGATTCGTCACCCGGGCACCGTGAATGTCCCTGCGAAATTTCACGGCAATCCACGTAACACTTCATGAGATCACCTTCCTGCTAACACGGCTAAAAATACGGTTTCACTAAAACCTGTGTCACACAAACGCTCACTGTAGCAGCACAACCTTTAATTTTTTTTTTTCTTCTTTAAGTTTATGATTATTTCCAGTGAATCACTGACCTCATCCAAATACTTTGTCAAGGACATTATCTTAGCCTCTTCAAGAGTTCGTGTTATTGTGCCGTCTTTCATGCCACTGTGGTGTGTATAACAGCTCTGATAGAGAGGCCTCAGCCGGCTTATTGATGGGGCCAAAAATATTGCAGCATTATAGTGTATTGATTTTTCCTACATTCCCCGGGTGCTTTTCAGACACAACAAACTTACATCCTAAACAGCTCACGCCACACGGCAACATAGGATGAATCATATGTTTTAAGTGGGAAGGCTCGCTCTGATTATTACGAGTGGAGGCGACTCGTGCCGCTCCACCCATTCGAAGCTCTGAATGCGATGCCGCAATTTGAAAAGAGGAATTCAAGGAGTGGAATTAATCTGTCAAATTTAAGGTCAAACCCATTTTAATTCCTGCACGCAAAGTTATGCAGTGCTAAGAAAAATGCTGATTAAAAATGCAGCGTACCACTGTAGGACTGAAGCGACCGGTCCTGTTTGCTTCGTTTACAGTTGGAACTAAACATGCAGGCAAAATGAGACTCTGTTATGGCTTTGTTTATAGTTTATCTGACAGTCATGCTAAAGTAACACCCAGTGTGTTTCCTGCCATGACTGCTTCCTCTTCTCAGTTTAATGTGGAGGGTGTTAAAGAGCTGTCGTGTGTGTGTGTATCTGTCAGTGTGTGTGCATGTTTGAGAGCGGCCCTAATGTGAGAGACTGTGCATATGTGCGCATGCCTCCTTCAGTATACTGCCACAGAAAAGTGAGCGAGAGGGTGAAGCAGCCGATGTTAAAACAGGAGCTGTCACCAAGGTGGCTATCTGATGCATCTGTGTGTGTGTGTGTTTGTGTGCTTGTTATTCCACAGGTGTTTGTTTGTGTGTGTGTGTGCGCGCGCGGGTGCACGCGTGACAAAGTCTAATTTTACCTGTCAATGAGGGCCAGCTCCTTTTGCTCCGATCTACTTTCACACATCTGAGGACTCCGATCACTTAGAGTGTGTTTGTTTGTGTGCGTGCGCTTGTACTCACTTTCAGTTACACATGGACACACTATCTCCTTCAGGGCCTTGCTCGTCCTTGCCGCTGACATTTGCGGCAATAGTACACCCGTTGCTACGGTGATACTGTGGAGAGATATCGGGACGGATCGGACGGCCAATGTGGGTCAAGCTTATTTGACATCACAGCCTACAGACACACACATAAACCAAAAAAAGATTGGACACTAGCACTTGTAGCTAAAAATGGACTTTTCCCCCACTGATTGACAAATTAAGAAACATGTAATTTATCACAGATGTCACGTGTTCTGTCTAAATTGACAAACTTGAAAACAAGATGAATGTCCAATCTCAGTGTCCCCCCTGAGGCCTTAAGCCCTGAGTCCTCAAAGACTTTGCTGATGTTACCTGGTAAGGGTTTGAGTGAGAGAGTCTGCAAGGAGCTGAAATGGTTTACAATTGACCCTATAGGACTTCATATTTTATGTTTCAAAATATATGTCTTTTGAATAGAAACAAAAAAAGGTACACATACATACAAATAGAGACATAGAGGCAGAGGCTTCGGGAAATAAGTTCCATAATGTTTGAAAAGCTTATTACTCTTTTTGTTCAGTAAACGGAGGGATTTAAGTAGAGAATCAGTTGTAGAAGAAAATGTCTGATCTTAAGCAACAATTTAGAAAATGTTTGTTTGTGAATAAGAACATGAAGATAAAGATGTTCCTTTATTGATCCCCCTTGGGAGAAATTTGCTCAGCAGCTGGATTTTGCACCTGTGGTCAGTAGTGTAGTAGGTGTATAGGCAAACAAACAAACAGCAACCACAAGACCGTTATTCACTGTGGGAAGTTATTGGAATAAAGATTTTCTCTTCCCCACAAATGTAATAAATTCCTGCAAACGTAATAGTTATTACATCTGTGTGAAACTGCGTGTTACGTTTGTAGCAGGCAGCAGCTATTACGTTTGTGAAAAATATATTACATTTGTGGGTTTATTACATTAAATGCTGCAGATTTGTATTATGTTTGTGGTTTATTAAGTTTGTGGATATTATTACATTGGTGGGCGTTACAGAGGCACAAGTGTTTTGAGCTAATTGTTAACAATGATAAATCGAATTAGGACTGCAATTAAAGCCCCTGTTGGGTAGATGGTTGATTTTCTCATTTTCTCATCTCATTCCCAATTTGTCAAAAACTGACGCTTTCGGATGGCGACCGACCCAACCTACAATTTCAGTGTCAGTGTTGCGATCTGGAGCTTCAACGATTATTTTCATTATTGGTCAATCTCCCGATTATCATTATTTTTACAGGTGTAATGTTCCTCATGTTCACGGCCTTTGCTTTCATCGAATATGGGCTTGGTAATGACACTGCATAGACAGTGGATTCATCCCGAGGGCATGATGATTAGCTGTACTTCATTTAAAGGATATCCTAGCAATAGGCCTTTTGATGGACACACTGACAGAGCAATGGTCTAGAAAGTTACGATTGAATTCTGTGACATAGACAAAAAACACTTGAAATATTCCTTAAATAGGAAAGTGCGGCCATGTGAGTCATTTTAAAAGGAACCTACAGTGTTTAGACAATCAACCTTCAGTAGTCTCCAGCCTTTATAGTTACCCTCTATCTGTCAGATAGAGGTAACAACTCTTTAGTATTTAAGAGGATCGTGACATTGCAGAGTTTCAGCTCATTAAACCAATGTCCTGTTGGCTGTTGACATTTTTGTACCACAGTACCAAATGAACAGGTGCTAACTCATTGTGAATCTGTGTCAGTCCCAGAGAGTGCCATCATCTATACTTAACTCTGTCAATAGCTGCCTCCCTACAGCACAGACGGGAAATGGCTCATTGTGCCTGTGGCTGCTGGATTGGTGGCAGCCACCAGCCACCATGACCAGTGACCCGGCATCGTTACAGTTTCTATGAGGAGGGTGTGGACAGTTCTGACAGCAGCACAGGGGCTGTAGTGCTGTTTTATTGCTTGAAGTAAACATTTCTTTTATTACTTCTTTACACTGTGAGTTGTGTCAACACTGCACTAGTTCAACAGAATCACTCTGGAATTAATAACCTGGGCTGTCCTCGATGTAAGCCCTGTTTGGAACTGATGTATGAAGCAAGTCAGTGACAACGATAGCTGACATGTACAACACTTTGATCTCTGCCATTAGAAATCCAAGCAGAAAAGGAATTTTACTCGGAATCAGCCTGATAAGGGTTAGGGTTAGGAATGATTGTGATGCAGATGTCAATAGATGGGAGGTCTAGAGTGAGGGGAGATTGTAAAATAAAAAAAAAAGTCCTGTTGATACACCTAGGTGACCCCTCCGAGTAAAGTATATGTGTGGAAAACACTGGAGTTTTATATGGAATTAGATACTGATATTTGGGGTTTTTTCATTTGAGCCGAGGTGCACCTGACGAGTAGGGCAAAAGCGCACACTCATCTCATCTCTGGTTCAGACAAGCTTATGTATGATACACAACTTGTGTCTGTGCAGTACTTTTGTAGCTTCAGCTGAATCTCTATTTTGCTAGTTGACCACTAATCAATACAAGATCATCATTAGTTAACGACACACCCTCAAGCAGGTAGCCCTGATGTAATGGAAATACAATATCCTTGTAGCACTGGGCTGACATGTCGAGTCGAACTGTGTCAAGATGAGCGAGCACGTGTATAGAAGAGCCCCCTTGGTGCTTATTTAGATAACAGGTTTTATAAAGTACCTTAGGAATGTTGGTAAATATGGTTAATTTCCACTTCCTCAGATATGGTCTTGTGTCAGTACTTCAGCTAACAATTGTGACAAGAAGTGGATTTTACTGTGGCATGACTCAGTATGGGTAAGAATGTTCTTCATGTGGTTCAGCTCTCCTAAGAAAAGGTTCACATAACAATGGTTTTGTTGGAGGGCGCCTCTTGAGATACTGTCCATATGGTGGATGTACTTCAGAACAATATTACCTGAACAGAGGAAGTACTGCAGTACTGGTATCGACTTTTTAAAGGCAAATTAAACAGAGAGTACACACAAAAATAAATGAAATTTGCTGCAGTCTCGGTAAAGACGCCAGAGGTGTGTTTCCAACTCCATTCCGCCCACATTACTCTCACCGCAGAAACATCACCGTGCCCCCTCTGCTAGTCCTTTCTTCAATTATTCACTCTTCCACCACTTGTCTCCTACATGATCACTGTCACGGGACCTTTGCTCTGCTCCGCAATTGTTGTTTGTAATGCAGGTGATCTCCGAGTTGAACCTGATCAGTTGCAATTTGACCAGATGACTCGATGAGCTACACGTCTGAAATGTGAATCACAGTGTGTAGGTGGGGTGACCTACCTGGATTACGAACTGCTGGGGGTGTTGTGGGTTTTAAAATGTACTGTGATATAATTTCTGGGACAAAAGGCCATTCAATTTCTCGCAGGACACAATTTCACAGACTGAATACTGAAAAGTTTGGAGTAAATGGTTGCGGAGGTGCTGCTCTGTCTTTCCACGGGCATCTATAGTGGTTCTTCTTCTATTACATAACTACATGAAACATACATGTCGCACTGGAGACAACAGTTTTCTTTCCATCTCAAGGGGAGACACAAGATAGATAGAGCACAGAGAGAGAGAGATATTTTGGCCTATTTTGCTACCATCACATGACTTCTTTCAGACTAGTAGAGCTGAAATGTCAAAATATCACATGGAGGTGTTTATTTTAGTTCAGATTTCTGTTTCTGGGGTATGCAAATAAGTGCATAATTCATTTGCATATCAAAACATAAAATAGATATGGGGGCGTTTCATCTACGGTAAAATACTCACCTATTCATCATTTTTATTGTCTGAAATACATGGGAATACATGTCTTTAAAACAAAGTTGTGCAGCTAATTGACCTTGAAATAACAGCTTTAAAATCATTTTTAATGGTACAGGTGCACCAGTGTGACCAATGAAAATGTTTAGTTGCACATGACAGATTTTTGTGTGCATGTGCAACCAAAATAGTTACACCCTTGAGCTCCTTTACCCATGATTCTCTGTGTAAAAAGCATTTGATTGTCAACAAAATGGTAAAAACTTTGTTTGACAAATGCTAGATTTCTGTTCTGGAAATGTTTCCCAATTAGTGCATTTTTGATTGGGAAATTATCATTTGCATATTTTTTTACACGAAAAAATAACTCTTGATTAATTTTCAATGTAAGTAAACAACTTGGGGAATTTCACAGTGGTATCTGTTTGGTAGAAAACTGACGTCTCCGCTTAAACTTTGCAATGGTTCAACCCCCCTGCATACATGTGGTGCCCTCTTAATTATTTTCACCCCCGTCCCTTAAACATCCTGAGTCCACCGCTGGCTGACGTTCACAGCTCGAACAGTCAGGTTTTCTGAAGTTTAACAGATGTTGTTGGAGTGTTTGTTTAGAGGAAGTCTTGTCAAAGGTTGTGATAATATCTTGTTTATGCTGATTGTACAGTGCTTTTCTGTAATTTTATGATGTGTTTAAGCTACACGCATTCCTGGCAGTGAAAACCATTAATCTCTGAACATGTGTGTTTCCAGTTTTCACTGTTTAGTGAGGACTCACTCCAAGTTTGAACTTTCTGTCTGAGGTCTGTCTGTGTGCACATCTTGTGATATCAACAGTAAAATCGAGATAGGGGGAAATGGGGTTTCCAGAGTTGCTCCACTTCTCTGTGTGTGTCTAAGTTGTGTGTGTGTGTGTGTGTGTGTGTGTGTGTGTGTGTGTGTGTGTGTGTGTTGTCTGATGGAGACCAGCTAACTATGTCATTTTTGCTCCCGAGATACTTTAACCCATTCGTCTATGGACGGTAACCTAGCAACAGGGACCCGAGCCGGCAGGAGTGCACTGATCCCAGACCTCTTTTTCTGTCTCTTCCCTCCATCTGTATGTGTGTTTCTTTATTTGACTTTCAGCTTTTGCTCTCTCTCTCATCTGTCACCTGTCCCTTCCTCCTCTCTTTCTTTCTGTCTTCACCTCCAGCAGTCTGTCTCTGTGCCCTGCTCACCCCTCATTAGTGTGCTATTATTCTGTTCATCACTTTACAAATATAATATTGAGTTAATGCACTGGAGCTAGTAGGAGAGTATATTGTTTGAATATCACCCACCCACGGTATCTTCAGTTTGACATTACCATTATCTTTCCGCTCCTTCTTCATACTGTGGGTGAACCTCTATGACTGTAATGGTGTTTTTTTTTCCTATCATGCCATCAAAAACCCTTTTAAAGACACAAGGCAGAATGTTTCTTTATCTGTAAAAGTATTTTTACATTTTGTGTTTTTATATATTTTCTGTGTGTGTTGGTGTGTGTCTGTGTGTGTGTGTCTGCACATGTAAAGAGGATAACAGGCAGCCAGGCATTACTGGTCTGTTGCCAAGCATTGAGCGAGTTGTAGTCTGCGCCTTGCCCTCATACACGCACAACACACACACACAGCACACACTAGACAAAACTTTGTATATTAGAGTAATACTGATCACATTGTGTAGCTGCAGTTAGTTATAATGCTTTTACAGTTGCTGGTTTTTTGTCTTTCTGATACTGTAACACTGATAACTACACAAGGTTCAAATCATACTGTGTGTTCTGTTTCGTAGCTTCATTATAAAAGATTAAAAGTTGAAAGAGTCTGGGAAGCTGTGGCTACATCTAATTCACACATTTTGACACCAAGTTTTTCTATTTAAATCATACATGGACCTTTATACCGGACCAGATTTGATTCCAACCTACAACCTTTTGCCACGCGCCATCCCCTATCTCTTGCCCTTTCCCTGATTGTCATATCTCCAGCTGTACTATAGAATGAAAAGGCACAGAAAATCCCCTTCAAATGAATAGTAACAATAACTAATGGCACTGAGAATGTTAAAGAAAGTGAGAAAATATTCCTGGGTGTCTAGCTCTATCCAATTCCACACCATAACCTTACAGGGCCTATTTTGGTCCAAGACCCATCCTCCATCTGAGTTTCGTGGACATGGGTTCAGTATTTTCTCAACCAACAAACAAACATGGCAACACACACGGACTCTGGAAAAAATCATCACCTGACTGCTTTCCAAACTCAAATGCAATGGGCATGGCGGTTTGAAACAGGTTGTCCACTAATTACTCCCCTTGTTCATGTGTTGAAGAATCTTTAATTAGGAAGATACTGAACCGGATGGTTAGGTTCATGTCTCGTATGGCAGCTCAGTGCCATCGGAGTGTGAGTGTGTGTGTGTGTAAGAAGGAAATTGTAAAGCACTTTGGATGAAAGTGCCCATTTGGAGTCATTAATGCATCACTCATGTTGGGCCACAGAATTTCCAAGAAACACCACAATACTTGTTCAGAAGCATGTCTATATAATGGACATTTTCACAAAGTGGGCTCGGTGTTGAGTTTTATTGTTGTTGGTAAATGATAATGTAGCACAAAACAATGGTTTACTGTTGACCACGGAGGACAGCCTTAATAATGACATGAATGCACACTTCACAGAAAACATTGAATTTCACATTGTACGTGTCTGTGACAGTGTGTCCACTCTGAGTATCTTTGCAGATCATTAGCAAATCAGACTGCGTCAACATTTATGTTTCAAATCCCCATGTACAGGCAGAGATGTTCGCAACTTGACAACCTGTATTTAGTTCATTATTTGGTATTCAAACCCGTTAGTCTCATCGGCTCTCTTGTTGATATCTGCAGCTCTTCACTCTCACCCCTCTGTCCTCTCTCTCCCACTCTCTCTCCCTCATCCTCTTCATACCACACTTCTCACTCTCTCTGAATTAATGAGCAAATCGACAGGTTAGATGAAACTGCATGCTGAACATGATGACTTTACTTTTCGGCAACATTTTTTTTAAAAAAGAGAGAGAACTGTACCGATTTAAGGAACTCAAGCGTTCTATTTTCTCGAACTTTCCTTCCCTCAGTTATATTTTTCTTGCCGTCTGGACCAAAAACAGCAGGTATTGTTTGCGGGGGAGTTAAGAGAGAGATAGAGAGAGAGAGAGAGAGAGGTGGGCAGGCAGGAGAGAAGTTGATGTACAGTACAGGAGATTACAGGGTTCTGTGTGTGTGTGTGTGTGTGTGTGTGTGTGTGTGTGTGTGTGTGTGTGTGTGTGTTTCGGCTGGACATATTCTGAAGTTGCCAGTCCAGGTCATGATGCGGAGGTAGATGTACTTCTGCTATGAGAGGAAACTAAGTGCCCTCAGTACACACAAACAGAAGCACAGATAGTGAAGTGACAGCTGCTGTTGGTGCAAGAATTAACAATGTAAATGTCTTTCTATTTACAACAAGTGTTGATTTTCAGCCTCAGTCTTTATCCCTATTTGAATAACACAGTGTCTTTATAGGTAGGACTTTATATTGAATGTCAGTAGTTTTGAACACAGACCGAAATACGTTAAGTAGCAAAAGTAAAAAATGACTCATTCTGCACTAAATTGGCCATTGGTGTTGTATTATATACGATGAGTATGGATTATTATTAATAATCTACAGCAATGAATCATTTTCTTTTAAGATCAACACCTGTTAGTGGTGTCATTGTTGTGTGAGTCCACCTTTTTTTCAGCTTTTGCAATGATGTGTGTTTCATCTAATGTAAAATGTTTTTAAATAGATTAAGTAGGAGGATTTTCTTAGTCCCTAGAAGAACACTCAAAATCAACAAATTTAGAGATTATATATGAAAAATCAGAGGATATGAAAAATCGTGATGGAACAGTAACTATTAACAAAAGCTGTTTATTCCAAAATCTGTGTTTATGACTGTCAGTAGGACAAGACAAGACAATTAAAGAGATCACCTTGAGCTCTCAGAATTGTTGCATCCATTTTTTTCTGTGTTTCTAAAACAATGAGTAATCAAAAGATAATCAATACTGAAACTAATAGTTACTTGTAGCCCTATTAGCATAATGCCTGGTCAGATTTATAAGATTTAAATCATAATTAAACCAATTATCAGCGTGACTCCATGGATGGAGTTATGAGAGATGAAATGAGACTATAATTCAGACAGGAAATGACAGAATAAGAGACAGATGAATGACTCAGATGGAAGGGTAAAGTCAGAGGGACTCGGGCTCTGACGGACAGGGAACGGAGAGAAGGAGATGGAGTGAATGAAAGACAGTGAGAGGGATGCAGTGAATGGGAGAGAGATGGAGTGAATGAGAGAGGATAAGGGTGGAGGTGTAAGCTGGACCACGTAAAATCGTCTTGTGCCAGAACTCTCTCGCAGCGCTGGCACGGAACTGAAACTGAAATCGAACGCCGCGAGAAGCCAGCCAGACTGTAGTGTCTCCTGTTTTTTTTTTTTTTTTGTAATTGCATGTAGGATAGATGCTATTGAAAGGGACAACCCCACTCACTGATGATCACAGGTGTCACAGACAAACAGGTCTGTGTAACACTATATGAGGTTAGTGCATCCTCTTATCTATGTGTGATCAGTTAGCTGTTAGGCTAGCTAGCAAGTAGGAATATAGACATTATTTTACAATCTGTGCTAACAATATCTTAAGAAGCTATCAGTTCTGTGATAATTACTTCCATGTATTAAATGTAAAATCATATCGCTGTGTTTATACTGGGATTTCCCACTGTTCCAAAAGCCCATTGTGCCAAAACCCCAGTAGCCCATGATATGTGAAACTTTCAGTTTGGACCGAAATTCAAGTTGTTTGACAGGCTGTTCTCCCAAAAACAAATGCTCACTGCCTTGAAGGCCTGTTGTTCCACAAATAGACACTTAGGGTTAGGGTGTGTTGTTTGCTTCAAGACCAGATAGTCTTTTAATGGCAAAACCTTTCGGATTTAGCACCACAGATAAGAAAGTCTCTGACCTTACTAGTGCAGGAATGGTTCTTCACAGGCCTTTTTGATCAATTGGCACTGTTGTTCTGGATATTGGGCTGTTGGACAAATGGGCTTTCAGTCCAATGTGATATTTTTTGCACTATTGGAGTTCGGAATAATGAGTCGTTGAAACAATGGCATGGTGCCTGTTAATTATTGTGCTTGAGCGATGATGCTAATGACAGAGGTGTGGGTCACTAAGTACACCTGACAGAAGTAACTGAGAAGGATAAAACATTTCTGTGCTTCTTCATTGGATATACAATCATTTCATTTCAGACCCATTTATGGGAGCATTTGGCCAATGATTAAAAACATAATAATATAAAGGTGCATCTTCAGAAAAAGGTACACAAGGTACAATACCAATATTGAATTTGAATGGAGGATATCAAGAACACGATTTTTGAGGAATATCTGAAATCACAAATTACACTTTTTCATTTTTTTTTTCCTTTAGTGTTTTATATATGTTCTAGTGCATGTAAAATATCTTGAAGTAAAAAAAGGTCACAAAAAAAGTCCACAGCAACACAGCTGCTCTGGGCCAGGCATGTGTGAGCTGACCAATCACAGGAAACTGGGTGTTCAGGAGGGGGGCCTTAAAGAAACAGGAGCTCAAACTGAGTGTTTCGGGCAAAGTGAAAATACAGTGCTGCTGACAAAAACTGTTTTTTTTTAGCATTAAATAATGTAAACCTGTTGTAATAGTACTCCAAAATAAAATTATGACCCCCAAAATGAGCATAATATGTCTCCTCTAAGAAAACAGGGTAGGTCAGCATCCAGGCTTGGATAACTCCACAGATGAACATGCTGCATGTGAGCTCTCAGACACAAAAAACACTTTCACAGCGTGTCTTGGAGGAGTGAAATGAAATGACCAAGCGTCTCTCTGCTCTGCTCTGGGTGATTCCGAAATTAAAATCACAGCAAGGCCACTTAAAGAACAGATGGACTCTGCTCTCAGTCAAAAAAATAATAGTAATAATAATAATCTAAAAACCCTGCAAAGAGGATGGGAGAATGAATAGCAATTCTCACCCTCAGCCCGCGCAATAATCCAGCATGACAGATCTTTTGAAAAACCTCGACATCAAAGAAGCGTGATTTGAAAAGGCTTCTTTGGTGAAAGCGTAATTGATTGTTTTGTTTTGTTTACGCTGGTTGCTACTTGTCTCACGCCAACCGGAGGTCATAGTTTGCCTGCCAAGCTAAATCCTCTGTGTTTTTCCCATGAAGAAGACACACGGTAACAACATGAAAAATTATAGATGTAGAGCTGGAGGAGGAGGAGAAGAAGAAGAAGAAGAAGAAGAGAGGATGGATTGATGGAAGGGAGAGAGAGAAAGAGGAGGAGTGATATGGGTGTGCTGAATCACTCTGACCCTTCTCCCTGCTTCACCAGCAGCATCGTGGGTATTTATACATCGGCGTAGGCTGCTCAGCCCCCTTATATAAGCCCTTACACACACATACACACACAACGGGAAGGTGCCCAAGGTGAATGGTGTGTTTTGTTCACATTATTGACTTTCTTCCTCTTGCTTTCTCTCCTTTCTCACATCGCTCTCCTCGCGTCTTCCTCCTGTTGCATCAAGCTTCTTCTTTGAGTCTTTCACCCCCACTCATCAGGATGTTTCCTCTTCAACGAGACCGTAGGAAGAGCAAGAAACAGGAGCAGCAGTCTGGCTCGCATACACCTCTCTCCACGCTGTTTAAACACTGTGCCAGGTCTGCCAGGCCGCGGTCACGGAGATGATCCGACGGAGATTTTTTGCAGTTAAGTCAGTGGGCCCAGTCAGTCAGTCAATCAATACAGCAGCAAATGTGAAAATCTGATTGTCATCTGTTCACTCAATTAGCAAGCGAAAAGCTCATCATGCCAGTCAGAGAGTAACAAGGCCTTCACATCAGAAACAAATGTGTAATTATGCGCAGAGATGGGCTATGATCTCAGTGGAGAGCGTGGCACAGCACAGCAGCGCGAACTGTCCTGATTTTCCAACACATTGTCTTTTGTGTCATGTGGAAATCAAAGAGCCTCCCACATCATTCAGATCCCACTGGGGAGCATTATGGCTTTTCAGTAAATGATAAAAAAGGTTTGACAATTGGCCAGATGAAGATGTTACATCAAACATGTGAACTGAAAATGTGACAGCATCATTTTAAAGTCCCCCCTCCGGCCAGAAATGTGCTTTTCATCCTGTCCCTGCAGTTGAATGTTTGAGCTTCACTGTGTAGAACGATGTTTGGCTGTTTTTTTACATTGAGTGCTGAAAGTGTGAATTTTTCTCCGCGCTCATTGCAAATCTGACTTTAAGAAGCGGGACTACGAGCATTATTTGTGACATCACGTATAGTTTGGGAGCCAGTCCTGGTCAAATATTCAGCATACACAAGTGTGACCTAGAAACCTGAAGCCTCCACTTCACTGACTACACTACACTGACAATTGACTTTACAGCTACTAAGGAGACATCTTGTGTCTATCAGTTAAACAACAGTTAAAAATATATTTGCATTTAATATATTCTGGAATTTTTAATGAGGAATGAGTCGGTGTCATTTTAAGGATTTTAATGTGGAAATGATACTATTTTCTGCCCTTAAAACACACATCAGATAATTCTTTGCATTCTGTATGTGCTCATCCACGTGTTTTTTAATGCACGTTAAAAATTAAAGAATTGCAATAGACAAAGTACAGTGGAAACAGACTAAAGTAGTTATAGTGTAGTAGTGGCGTTGAGCGTTAAGGAGACAGTAACATTCCTTAAATTAGAGCTTAAAGCAAGTTTTGATGCAATGTCGATTACATTTTCCTCGTAATTTTCCACCGTTAGAAGTTTGGCTGGAGATCTTTTGATTACATCATCATGTTGCACCCTCTTCTACTGCTGTGGCTTGATTGCATCCAACGTAAGGATTAGCCTCCAGCTGGTTAATTTCAAGCAGTCTCTGGCAACAACAAACGCTGTGTTAAATGCTGCTGTTGCTGTTTTTTGTGGACAGTGATAGAGAACACAGGATCCAATTTTAATACCTGCTTTTCTTGTGACTAAATTACGTAGTGCTGCTTCAGTTGTCCACCGTAATGCATGCACCCTAGCTTGCCTCGTGTTTCTGTTTCTCTCTCCCTCCTGTTTACTCTCCAGCAGCAACGTTATCCGCTCTCTTCGTCAGTAGTAAGTTTTATAAAGTCAAACACAAAAACACGGCTCCAGTTTAGGACTTTGTAACCCGAGCAGGTGAGCGCCGTGTGGGGGGAAGCTTGTTGACTATGTAGCTGACAAGGACCGAATGGCAGCAAAAAAAAACTGCACTCACAAGTTTGTAGAAGTAGGCCTGCATTAAATAAGAGAGGTTACATCACAATCAGTGTGTTTACAGGAGGGATGTTATGCCAGAGAGCATCTCTCTCTTCCTGTCTATCTCTCACTCTCTCTCTCTGTAAAGCATGTGAGATAGGCAGTAGATGGGAGAGTGAGGGCAGATTGTCCACTGGTTTATCGATTGAGTATGGCGTCGTTCTCTCAGACTGATAAAGAAGAGTAAAGGTATAAAATAGATTGCCAAATAGTGTTTCCCACACATATATGTCACGGGTAAAATAAATGTGTTAGAAACACTGTAGGGAACACTGTATGTCTGTATGTATGTCAGTGATACTCTATAGACTGAATCACCATGATGTTAGGCTAAGAAACTGTCACTTTTGGGTAGACAACAGGGGGTTAATTTGCATTGCAGGGATATGTGAAACCGGCAAACTTGTGGTCATATTCAGCCATAACTGTGATGTTTCAGCATGTCTTGGTCAATAGGTTGGTCTGCCCCTTCTGCTGTACTAAGTTTATGTACTGTGTTGCTTTGCTAGCATTATTGATAACACAAATCTACCCACCAGTGAAAGCTACTAACTTTTAGTTTTGGGTAAACCCAAGATTACATTTTCTTCAGTCTGTGGCCCGACACATAAATGAGGTCTCCAATTTTACATTCATTAGCCAAAGTTTTGTTAATGATGAAATATGAGAAAAGAAAATTGTATGTAAGCTATGTGATGCAGGGGTTTTCTATGTGGATCATCATGTAAAAGGAACATTGACTTCTATAGGGGCCCTACTACTACAGCTAAATACCAAGAAATGTGACTTACGAGGGAGCTTCGTCACGCCATGTGTCGTAGCATTGAACCTGGCCACTGAATGCGACAGCGTCTAAATCTGGGACATCACCGTACAGCGTGTCACTATGTCTCGCGAGTGCACACATACACGCGCACACACATTGGCAGCTCATTAGAGGAAAACGGCGTGTACAACATCAGTGTTCTGCCAGCATTTCATACACAGAATATACTGGATGAGACTGGATGGAGATGAGTGTGAGGGGGGGCCGAGGAATGAAAGGGAAGGGGAGGTGAAAAGAAGGAAAATAAAGAAAGACCTCTCAAAATAGTGCACAGCATTTAAAAAGAGCATTCCATAAAACCAAAACCATGAAGGTTCAGTGTGTATATGTGCTAGTATTTGATATACCAGTGACATTTTGCATACTTTCAAAATTCTGAGTAAACCATCGGCTTTTGAGGAAAGTCAATACAAACAGTAAATGTTAACTCTAATAGTGTGAAAGGAAAATAGCTGTGACTTGTTTCGGTGGCGAGTAAACAAAAGATTTACTCTCACACCGACCGTGAGATGATGCACTCTTACTGAAATGGAAGCGATTGTTTGAGCTTTTATTCTTCACACTGTATTGATACACAGAGAGCTGGTTGGGAGGATAATATTGATGGAAAACCAGCTGTTGCATAACAATGTCATGTGACTGTCAGGGAGGGATCAGGGCAATGGGGGACACTATGTGGAGCTGAGGAAAACAGGTTTCATGTGGGAGTCAGTGTGTGCGTGTGTGTGTGTGTGTGTGTGCGTGTGTGTGTGTGTGTGTGTGTGTGTGTGTGTGTGTGTGTGTGTGTGTGAGAGAGAGAGAGAGAGGGAGGGAGGAGTCGTACTGATGGTGTGCAGGCCACAGTGTAAGTACTCCTCTGCACAGAACAAGAATAACAGACTGCCTTGTTTGCCAGGTGATTACCTGATGTTACGCTTTCAAATCACTGGTCATTGATAGTTTGGCTTTAATTTCATTGTCAAGCAATACGATAAGACACTCGTGATGAAACTGTATCCTTTAAAAACCAATATCGCATTTTTATGCCTCCGTGTGATATCAGCAGTGTTGACACTGTCTGTCCATCCTATTCTCCTGAACGTGATATCTAAAAAAATGCCTCTAGGGAATTTCTTCTAATTTGGTACAAATGTCCGCTGAGAAGTGAGGATCAACTCATTAGAGTTGACCATCAAAGGTCAAAGTCACTATGACCTTACAAAACACCTGCATTCAAGTATTCATATGATAAGTATGATAAGATTGGACATACACATGTAAAATAGGAGAAAAGAAAGATATGATATTCAAAGGGTCAGAGGTGTAATGCACTGTGACATCCATTATTCTGGGGAAAATGTTTTGGCCATTAGTCAATGCTACAGCTCGGGAACAGCAGCTTGACTGGTGCGCCTATAACCGCGAGGCAGTAATTCTGGTTCCGGCTTGGATCAGTTAATTTTATGTACCAGGGCTGCAACTAAAGCTTGTCTTCATTATAGATAAATCTGATGATTATTTTCTTGATGAGAAAATGGAGAAAAAATGCTCGTTGTGATTTCCCAAAGCCCGAGGTGGTGCCTACAAATCCCTCGTTTTATCCGACAATCAGTCCAAGACAAAAATAGTCGGCTCACTATCGTGCGTTACACAGAAAGCAGCAAATCCTCACTTATCAGAGCTGAGAACCAGGCTTTTTAACTTAAAATAAGAAATTATTAACCAGTTATCAAAACAGTTTACAATGAATTATCTTTCAGGTATCTGGTTGTCATTTCAGCTCTTTCACACTGTATAAGTGCCCTGCAGTTTCACTTTTATTGTACATATAGGCACCTTAAATATAAAGCAGGCAGAGCGACTGTACATGCAGTGACATGCTCTTCCCTTGGAAAATGGCTCATGGTAATCATCGCCTTAGGGACAACATGGGAACATGTCAACACTTGCAAGTTCTATGCAAATCACAAAATTGCAAAGAGAGAGAGAGAGAGAGAGAGAGGTGCAGTGACCTACCTGTGAAGTGAGATTTATAGGCAGGAACAACATGAACACAACAGCACGTGTCAGGCAGGTCAAAACTTTGATTGCACAGCAGCCAAGTTGATCCTCGCCAGTCTAACTAAGCCTGCCTATGTGCTAAAGTGTAACATAATGCTCTGCCAGGGTTACAGGTAGACTCTACAGGTGCACTACATGGCTGCTTACCTCTGCAGTAACATGAGCCCTGATCACAACTACGATGATGCAACAGACCAATGACAGAGGGAGAGATAAAGATGAGACAAGTGCACAGAAAGAGAAATGACAAAAGAGAGAAAGATGTGGAGAAGCTGTGACAGCACTGTTTGTGAGTGCGAGTGTGTGTGCCTGTTTTCCATGGATATTTAATGTATACAATAAATAATGAAGGCACGTAGGCAGGGTGCCAGCTCCACCAGAGTCAGACTTAGACCAACACATGGAGGGCACCAAGAGGGCAGCAGCAGAGGAGGAGGACCAGACACCAGTTGTTGGATGCTAACAAAATGAATTGATGCATCCATGAACTGCGATGCAAAAATAATTGTTGAACTGAATACGAAATGTATTATTGAGTGGCAAATGAGGCCGCGGCATGTGGGAAAAGCTTCAGGAAGGATCTACCATCGCTCTCAGGCTCAGCAGCCACACAGGGAAGCGAGACATAAAATGTGAGGAACATGAAGGGAGGGTGGCAGGAAGACTCCACCACGTTAAAGTATGTTTACAGTACTACTGCATATGATGATATGATAAAAGTACTATAAAGTCTTAATCAAAAAGACCTGTATACATACTTTAATGTGTAGAATTTGCCCTTTAAGAAAAATGCATGCAAAGATACAGATATTCGGATTGAACTGTGTTATACTGTGGTATGTTAAACACTTACATCACCTGTTTCATGTCCAGGTTTTGTACTTTTTGCTACAGTAAACTGTATTTTACTGATGATACCATAGCGATCTCAAATTGAGAATGCAAGCTAGACTGTAGCATGACTCGAAATAGCCTCTGAATTTCTCTATTTGCACCATAAAGAAACAATTTTGCATTAAAAAGCAGCTCTTTTCTTTGGCATGAGCTCCTCATCCGCCCCGGTGCTCGCCATAACTCAAGCTGCATGATTTATATGACACGCAGATCTGATTTTAAATGAGGGCTTTAAAAGCAGAAGTAAGAGGTTATTAAATACCGTGATCTCTGTGATTCATCTGGAAAGTATTGTTTATGCCTTCACAATCAAAAAATTGTAAGATCGCCCACCCCTATTTTTAATGTAAGACTTTTCTTTCATGATGGAGTAAACTGTATTGAATTGAGGGCTCTGAATATGTCTTCCATCACTGTTTTCGATGAGACACAGAATCCGTGGAGTGAATTGTGCAGCAGCTACAAAGAATACAACACAATTATCTTGTGTCTCGGCCAATTGATGGCTATTGTGGCTTAAATTGATATAAGTGTAGGAGTGCAGGAATCCTCCCTGTCTTCACTGAAGAAATTCAAGCTGAAAAGTTGTTTAGAAAATGGCTGAGACAACCCTTTTTTGCTGAGACAGAAAACTAATCTGAGCTTATCAAGCGCGGTCAAGCGTCTGCTTCGGGCGTTGCGGATGCCCTGCGATCTCCGTTTTTAGACATTTTTCCTCAGTCCTCTGTAAGCTTGATGACTTGGTCCAGCTGTGTGAGATGAGGCTAAGCCACCTGCCTTTTTTGAATTGTCAATTGTACTTAGTGTCCACTGAAGGACTGTGTAAATGGAGCAGTGAGGTAATTATCGAGGCGGACGGAGTCAGAGTGGATGAAAAGTTGGGAGTTACAGGGAGAAATGGAGGGCACTCTTCATTTCTGGCACAGTGTATTTTTGTTAGGAGGTATTATTTGGTTTTGGCCCAAGGGTCATATCACTGGATAGTGCACAGGTCTATTTTCGTGACAGGTGTGTGTGTGTGTATGCGTGTGTGTGTGTGTGTGTGTGTGTGTGTGTGTGTTTTGGTTAGGGATTTGGCAGTTGCAATACTCGAAAAGAGCAGTTGCCTTGAAGCAATATGTGCATGCGGCTCTCACCATTTCTATCTCTACCTCCATCCTTCACCCTCACTCTGTGTATTCAATCTGCAATATCGTTGAATGAGTGGGTGGACTCTGTGTGTGTGTGTGTGTGTGTGTGTGTGTGTGTGTGTGGTATCATCTCAGTGAGTGGGCGGTGTGACCAAAAAGAGGATATTGCGTGGGAGTGAAGCACCGTTGAGGTGCACATGATTTGTGTGTTTGCATTGTGTTGGAGTGAGAGTCTTTGTATTAATTATAACCTCTCTGATCAGTGCGAGTTCGACAGTGGAATAGAATTAGACCGATACGATCGATGAGCTGGCTTCCAAATATGCAAATGAGTCAATAGAGTCCGCTGACAAAGAACAACACTGATCTGATCACTGACAATGACAGAGAAAAATCACTGTATCGTAATTCAAAAGTGTGATTGTCAAATTCATGCTCTGATGCTGACCATACTTTCTTTACCGTGAGTGACTAAAACGCAACAATTAATTAGTAGTAGAATGTTTGGAGGGCCATCTCTGCCAATGTACTGAAATACAAAGGAACCTCATTATATATAGGAAACTCACTTAACAATCTCAAATTAATGGAAACTTTCTTAAAGTGATACTTTTGTATCTCAAAAAAATGCCTCTGCATCTCCAAATAATTAATAATAAAGCTTAAAAAACATTAAAGAGATTAAATCATTATTGTAAGATACAACTTCAGTATTTCAATAAAGTTGCTCATTTAATGAAATACAGGATATTTTCTTTTTTAATACATTGCAGGGAATGGGCTTCCAAAGGATTGCCTTGTGCCTTGGCTTCTCTTGTTCCCCATGTAAAATGCATGATGCAAAGAAGATTTGGTACATATCTTCACAACTGCAGTCTGTGCTGAAAACTGCACTGTAAGCATCCTGTTGATAAACAAGCTACATGACCAGCAGAGAATTTTTACGTGAATAAAAGTAGGAATATTAGAATGCAAAAATAACATAAGTAGTACATATGGCTGTTAAATAAACTTTGCACCACATTTGCCTAAAAAATGATACAAAGTAGAAGTGCGAAGTGGATGTGGTTGAGATGTAGACATGATGTCAAACACTTAAGAGCAGTGAAGCGACCTAAAAGGCGGCTCTGTGTCCAAATTGTTTTAGAGATTGCAGAATTATTTTAAGTGCACATTATATTTTGCATGTCAGAAAGTCTGCTGGCACTTTGACACTTTTCAGTTGAAAATGAGCAACGAGTAGCGTTCTGCATTTTGACATTCAGCTGGGATGACATGAAAATAGCTTGTTGGGGTTTTTTTTTAACATTTCCTGTCAGTAGCTCTAATGCAGCTTTCGCTCTTCTCTAATGCTGCAACTTATGGTTTCATTATTGATAGATTGATTTATCAATCAAGTAGTTTATTTTGCAGCTTAATCAATTTTTGGTCAAAAATACAGAGATGTTAATTTTACTGTCACATTAAAAAAAATCTTGATGAAGGAGAAGCTGGAACCAAAGAATATTGTTATTTAATAATGTTATTTTTTTATCTTGGGAAATTACTTTAATTATGAATCAAAGTTGCTGATTGTTTTTCTCTTCAACATCTTATTATTAAATATAACTTGACTCTCCTTTAATTGAGGTACACGCTGTTTTTTTTAAAAAAAAATTTATTCACAAGCCTACTGAGTCAGATGATTCAAATATGCGTTGTTACTTTAAGTCGTGGCTCTATAATGTCTACCAGCTGCTATCGTCACAATCTCTGCCGTTGACTGTGTTCACAGTGCTTCTCTGTACCTCTTGCTCAGATGTACACACTGTGCATATATACTCTGGGGCACAATCATAAGGACTGTTCATGTGTGTGTGTGTGATTGTGAGATATTTTTAGCCTTCCTGTTCGTCTTGCCTGTCAGTGGAGCTGACATTGATCGGGGTGGAGATGACAGGCTCTACGCGATGAGGCTTTTCGCGTGTTTCTGCACCGCTGATCGTTACCGACCTGAAAAGTGGAGCCATGTTCTGCTTTTCATCTCATTTAGATTCTGATCGTACAGGCTTTCGTTTGATCCTTCATGTGTGTTTATGTGTGTGTTGAGCTTCAAGAAAAACCATGTGCCTTGTAAATCGTGCATTGTAAATATAGATTTTTCAATTCTGTCGACAGCCAACTTTGTCAACAAGGGAAATTCTTTTAATGAGGAGATATAAATAAGAGGTTACATTTTACATTACATGTAGACGTTAACAAGGCGCTCGCATCCAGAGTAGCTGACAGTGAGTCAACAGTGCGGGAGTGACAAAAAGAGTATGTGGGTGTTGAGACAGAAGCACAGCATCCCTCTGTACATTTATCATCACTTAAGCTTTTTCGTAGGTTAAGTGAGGGGCTGCCTCTAACGGCAAGATAAATGAGCTTTCATCAGGCCTCCTGTTCAGAATCAAAATGAATTTAGTCTGAACTTAACTTAAACAGTGATGTCAATTTAGACCTGTACTTTGATGTTTGGAAAGCCAAGCCTAGTCAGCCATGATCATGAGGAGGTTAATCTCTTATTTTGTGACTCACTCACATCAGATACAGTTAACTTATTAACATGTTTCATCCTGATAAAGGTCCCATAATGTAGAAAGTGAGACTCCATGTAATTTTGAAAGCGGGGCTTACATTTACCATGTTTTCAGAAACTGTGCGCTCAAATGAACCGTCAAGACTTTTGTAAGGTTGTGATGTCACAGCTAAACAGTCACCGCCCCCCAGCATAGCCAAGGTTATCAAAGACAATGTCAGAGCAGAGGCAGAAATATGGTGGGCGGTGCCTGCTCAGGCCTGTGAGAGCTGACCATTCAGAGGAGACTTGGCATTTCAAGAGGGGCGTCATAAAGGGACAGATACTAAAGCAGAGCATTCAGACAGAGGCTGAATGGAGGAACTGCAACATTAAGGATTGAAAACCCTTCTTAGTAGACACCCAAAATAAATAGGCATAAAATGGGTCCTTTCCTGTTGTAAAAATAAATAGGTTTTCTCACTTACATATATTGTAAAAATGCTGTTCGAGAAGACTCTGGCTCTATAAATGTTAGCACCAGAACAGTGTTGGCAGATGTTAGCAAATAATACACCATGACTGTGGTATGACTCTTACAACCAGCACAGGGTTTTGGCCACTAAAACACATAGCGAAAACATTAAGGCTGCAGTGGAAGCAATCATTTTTTTAAATAATGAATCAATTCCTGAAATACTGTGAACACATGGACACGCTTGGCAAATGTAAGGAAAAGGGTTCCCACAGGTCTTTCAAATCCTTCCTAATTTGTGAATTTAAAGGAGACCTGTGATGCTTTTTCATTTTAATCCTTCCTTTCACTGTTTTATGTTGGTTCTTGTGCACGTAAAAGGTTTTATAAGCTGAAAAGGGTCAAAGTCAGCACCGAAAGAATCTGTCTCCTACAGAAAACACTGCTCCTGAAATTCCTTTTCATTTGCCCCGCCTTTAATTCTGTGACTTCATGACATCACACTACATCACAGTCATACATTTGTCTAATTTAGGCCTACCAAGCTTAGCATCTTATTGACTGAATGAAGCTGCTCCATTGTTGCTAGGCAGAGTATTTCAGACAGAGAGAGAAACATAGCATAGACCTAAAAATGAGCAGAATATGTCTCCTTTAAATGAAAGGCAATAAAAACAGACACAAATAGACACGGTTGATTGAAAGACCTTTAAGTATTATATTTTGTGTGGTAGAAAAGTTCTTGTGATATGTTATGTAAATCCTTGTTATGGAAATTATCTGTGTTGTAACAGTTATTAACCTTAATCCCTGTCTCAAACTATGCCACGTTGCATCATGGAATCTGAGGGAATTGGGCCTGTACAGTCATTAAAAGACCCTTTTGTAGTTTCCTAGATAACAGAATAACACAATATTTTGAGTGGGCATGCAATGTGTTGCGATCTATACCAAGGCCAATGTTTAATGTTCTTCCTTTCTTTCCACAGTGTGTTGTTTCGTGGTCCACAAACGTTGCCATGAGTTTGTCACTTTCTCCTGTCCGGGTGCCGATAAAGGACCTGCTTCAGATGTGAGTACAAAATAAATGAATCCCTTTTATAATCACGTGCCTGCGAGATGGTACGAGTGGCGAAAGGATGGAGATGGAAGATGGAAAGAGACTTCACAGACATGAGCTCCCATCACCCGTCAACACCAGAGTTACAGTTGAGCTGCCTTCATCGTTTTTTCTCTCCTCTCATTTTCCATCTTGACAGTTCTACTGTACGGTCACATGCTCTCACACAGGGATCTCTCTGCTGTTTACATTTGATAGACTCAATACCACAGGAGTTAAATATAGACACGTAACGTTCGAGGCGATATTGGCCACCCAGCACCTCTGGCGTGATGGGAAATGTCAACTTCAGATGTTAGATTCCTTCAGCTGTGAAAGGGATGAAGATGCTGTTCATGATGGGGAATAACAGGAGATTTTTAGAAGTCTTCTGCACTTTGATAGTATTCCGTTTTACTCTATCATTGTCATATTAAATGGAGTAGATTTTAATGGTGTAATTATTGTAAACAAAAGAGACTGTGGCTGAGATGATGAGAGATAATATGAAGGTATTTAGTTCCTCGGTCAAAGGCTTTCTCTTGTTGCGAATCACATAGATGCCATGAACTATTTTGCATAATTTTTTCATTGTTCAAACATGAATTTACATAAATCCTTTTCAAAGGTGTAGAGCAACAGAAATTAAGGAAACATAACATAAAATATACAACGAATCATGTTAAAGCAGCCGCAATCAGTGTTTTTATGTTACCAGTGGAACCCACAGAGAATTACCTTCTGATTCTGCAGTTCTTCTCAGCTCTGTCGAGCACAACTTTACTGTTTTGTTTCCCCTCTCATCAGGATCGTTTTCAGCAGCAGGCAATTAAAAAGGTTCTGATCACCCCACTGTGCACTACCTGCCCAGAACCAAGCAGCAGACAGTCAAAGTTAGCGACCAGATGGTGAACACGGTCGAGCATTTAGCAGAAAGAATCAGATGTCTCCCTCATGAGTTTATGGAGACAAAAACAAAGCTAAAATACAGGGATTATTGGAATTATCTTCACCAGGTCACCAGAACCAAAACTCCAAATGAATGCTTATGTTGCTCCATATCTGCAACATGGTCTCACTTCCATCTGGTCAAGTACAGCAGCTCCGTCAGTAGCCTCGTTTGCAGGATCACAAGGGGCTGGAGTCAGTTTTGGCTGACATTGGGCGAATGGTGGAGTACGCAGGCCAATTACCAAGTCTGATTTTTGGCATCACACCTGAATTTTTGATCTAAAGCATTGGTATTTGGCGATCTGGGAATGAGATTTAGGAGATTTAGGAATCAAGTCTTTCGCCAAAATTACTTAAAAAGTTACAGTGTTTTTTTCAAACCATTGTTTGAACCCATCGTTCTCTAGCTGCGGTCTAAATTCACCCTGTTTACAAGGTTTAATCTCCTGAATGACTTGCTCCTCTTATTGCTTTCTTCTGACCGCCACTCAACGGCATCATAAAAACACACTGTGGTTACGTGTTCCACTGCAACATATTAACCATATCACAGTTCACATCAGTCTACATCAGACGAAACAAACACGTATCCCCTATGCGCCATTTCACCCACGTACCGAACACAGCACTGTTTGAGGTTATGTTATTAATTCTCTGAACATTGTCTTCACTTCTCATCTGCTGTAACAGGAAGTGTCTTTAAGTGGTACTTCTATCATAATCTCCTCCACTTTTCTCAAGGAGCTGAGAAAGAGTCTTTTCTCTGATTTATATTGTTAAAATGAAAAGCCATTCTCTAATTTGTCACATCAAGCGGGCAAAAATCTGATGCCTTCTCTTCTCATAAGAGTACTCTTGGGATGCCAACTCCGTCCTCTCGAAAAAACCCAGGGGTCCTCAAGTTCCTCAGCCTTGTCCTCAGCTCCCTCTGGAGTGCCCTTTGAGTCTGACAAGTACACTTAGTGAGCCGCCTCCAGAGGGAACGCTGTTGTTGGCTGTTTGGCTTCCTGTGGTGTGTTCTGTATAACTGAGTATCCTCCACAGTCTTTTTATATTGTCTTTTTATATGTCGAACAACTTCCTCACTTCTTTTTTTTTTTGTCTAATTTCTTTGTCCCTTTCATAGCACCATTTGAGAAATACATGGAGTAACACAAACAGCTTCTTCTTCTTTGGTAGCTTCTGTTCAAGTCAAGGCCATAAATTGCCAGCAAATACACGCTAAAGCTTCTCTAAACAATTTTTCTGTTTCTGGTTCTATGAAGTCAACGAGCTGCTGATTGTCAGTATTTCTAAACAGATGTTTGAGTTTGGAACAAACAGAATTACCTTTCGAACAAACAATCTACAATTAAGGGTAACGATGTCTAAAGAATCAGAGTGATCAAGTCGAAATGCAATTTTTGTCACCACTGAAACTACTGAATTACGCTGTTTTGCACACCATTTCAATATACTAGAACAGGAAATCCTGCTCGTTTATGTTATTCTGGTATTTAAGGGTCAGAATAAGAGATGGGACTCCACACTGAAAGTCATCTGCAGTCATTATGAGGTATCTGATAGCCTACAAGGGCAAGTGCATCCATTTTAAATCCCTTGCTCCTCCCCTGGACCACTTAGCTCTGAGTAGCCTATGTGCTACGTACGCTGAGTAAGAGTACGTAAGAGAAGTTGAAATACTAATTGGTGGAAAAACATCCAAAAACCTACATCAGGATGTGATTAATACTGCGGCTGTGTTTGTGCTCCGTTTCTCTACGAGGGATGTGGTGAGTGCAGTTTGAGCAAAAATACCCGCAGAGTCACTGTGGCAAGGATTATGGGAAATACGCCAGGTTGAAAAATACCAGAATATTGCTTTTAAATCATTCTCAACTTGACTTTTTGAACCAGCGGACAGTCTGTTTCCTCATTAGTCACTTAAGATCTCCATGTATCTCCCTCTATCTATTTCCTCTTTATCTGGCACTATATTTCTATATTTGGCGTACATTTAATTCTCTCCCCCGAAGCTTCCTGTCATTGTCTCTCGCTCCACTATCCTTCCCTCTTTACCTTACTCTATTCTGTACATCCTCTATTTAAATGCCACTCCACCCAGGAGGCCCCTGCTCGTAATTACGGGGCCTCGCCACCCCCACCGTGTCATTTTCTTAATGAGTTCATGGTCTTACGACCTCAGTTGCTGCACAGTGGGGAGCGCAAGGTATCTCCGCACCAAACTAGCTGCATGTTTAAATATAGGAGAAAGGAAGACAGGTAGCCTGCTCTGATATTATGGAAGGAGGAAGAGGAGGAGGGGTTTTCCACTCGTCATGTAATCTATTGAATGTAATGAAGTCTTGAATTATATACCCACTCAGGACAGGAAAATAAAAAGACGGTTGTGGTCGTTTATTTGTTTATAAGTCAGGGAACATCACAGATATCTCACTGCAAGTAGTAAAATCTGATCATACAAGTGCTCAGACTTTGTCATGGAACATGCTGGAACAGCTTGTGAAAGATTTTTTAATAATGGTGTCAGATTTGTGCAGCTTGACACAATGTTATCACCCACGTACACCTGCACAGAACATGGCTTTGCGAACTTTAAGCACCGAGAGCATTTTTCAGCAGTTACGTTACATTTTTCAATTTGATCATGTAGCATTTTGAGGTGTCAGTGACAGTTTTATCTGTCAAATAGTTGATTATACAGCAGTGAATGGGTAGGCCGAGTCTCACTGTTTAAGATTCAGCTTTGCTTTGCTGCCAAAGGAAAATAAAGCTGTGTTTTTTCTTTCTCCCCCTCTGGTGTGCTTTTTTTTCAAGATTATGGAAATCTCCCTTGGTTTTCATTTTTCTAAGAAGGCTGTGAATATTCAAATGATGTGGAGGCAGATTCTTGGGTTGTGGAAGAACATTTTGAGTACACTGAGGAGACATTTAAAGAAGTATTACAGTGCTGAAAGATGGTCTCTTCAATAATCTGTGGACACACATATGCATTAAATTGATGCCACAAGAACAGAGAAAACCGAGAAAAAGAGAAAAAGGGGTTGTGGCATTCCCTTTTGCTCAGGAGGTAGAAAAACATACAACAACCAAAATTAACTGGGCTGCTGCTGCTATCTGTCCATTTTTTAAACAAGAAACACTATGGCTGGGAACAAGTGATCTTATATGAGCTAAACTTGATCCAACCATAGTGAACTGAAACTCACCCCGGCCCGAAACCCTGCAGTTCTTTGATTAGGCCTCAAGAACCACTTGTCTGCTATGATTAGTGTTTCCCCACATACTTCACTTGGGTGGGCCGCTATTATATTATTAATTATATATAACGTATATTTAGCTCCCCATTTCAGCATTTTTTAAGTTTTTTTCCTCTGGTAATATGTCCTTCCTGTAAAGGCACTAATGGTGATGCAACCCCTTGTACTATGGCATGATGTCATTTGGCACCACAGTGGTGTCAGCAGTTTCGACAGGCTACATAAAGTAATTGACGACAAGCTTCGTCCACATGCGGCTCCTACCTGCTGCTGTGAAAACAGAATCAGGGTTAAAACAAAAATCCAAAAAGTGAGATGTGTTTTTTTAGGCGAGGCAAACCAGTGTGTGTGCATAACGGTGAAATAACACTGTGTGGGCAAACTTTCAAAGCGATTCCGAAGAAAGATAATTGATTTTTGAGTCACATCCAGAGGTCGTCAAATACCAACAAATGCCAACTACCGACATGAATCGCATGAACAAACACGACTTGACTTTGCCAGCCTTTGCCAAAAAAGATGCGAGTGGGGAGCTCTTGGTGCAGGCAACATGGAGGGAAAATAAACACAACACATTTGCATGTACTTCTACTCACATTGTAAAGATACAAAGCTGGTTAGAAATCAGTTTTACCTTCAATGTCCAAATTCAGGAGTGATGCTCTGCTCATGTACAGCCAAATACTTAATGAATGCGAATAATCAAGTTAAATGAGTTAATGAGTTAATAGAATTGAGTTGGCGACAATTTTGATAAATCTTTTTGAGGCCACTAATTCTTTTGTGTGTGAATATTTGTTGCCTTAAATTAGTTTTAAATTAGAGGAAAGTGATTTTTTTCTGGTGTTTTGTCGACAGAGTAATGTGGTAATTTGGAAAATTGTGGTAGGAAATTACATTTCGATTTTTATTACCCTTACAGGCCCAATTATCGATTAGCAGAGTCAGTAATAGGCACTCAATAGTTGAGAAAATCATTAGTTGCAGGCCTATTTCAGAGCAAATTCACTCCCTAGGCTCTGAACAATCTCTGGTATTCTTGATTTCTCTGTGGTACATGCACGAAGACACAGCAGCAGGAGATATTTTTATAGAATGCCATACAGATGCAGCCGAAGAAGAAGTCTATATATATATATATATATATATATATATATATATATATATATATATATATATATATATATATATATATATATATATATATATATATATCTCACTATGTTGTGTCAGTGTCTGCAGCCATCAGCCCATCAGTCCCGTTTTACCTCGTGCCGGTCCCTCTCTTCCCCTCTCTGTCAGCCACGTATGTTTAAAAGAAGAAGTCAATTATAGATCTGGGTTAATAGAATGGGTTCCCTGTGGGAGAGGTCGAGGGACGAGATCCTCTAATGAAACCTACATTTCATGCCCACAGCTTGATAATGGTATAGAACCCTGTGTGTGTGTGGGGGTGTGTGTGTGTGAGGCTAAAATAATAAAATACACACAAGGTGATGGCGCTGCTGCAAACAAGTTAAACAATTACATGTAGAACAGTTATCTTGGATGTATGATTAAGGATATATTTATTCCTCACTGTTGGGAGACATTCCTGGAATATCATGAGATTTTAAATATCTTTTCCGGACAGAGATGTCGATGTCAATTTTATTTATTTATACCAAAATTCATATTTTTTTACAGTGCTGGTACAGTACAGATATTATTTACCTCTCAGTTATCCAGCACAGTTTAGTATCCCCTCAAGTATCCAATTTGATGTGGTAGGAATTCAGTAAGTTATGTTTCAAACTAGAACTAAATGATCCTTCTTGGCCCAGGCTAGCAATTATTATAAAAAATATAATTTAGTCGCAGATTTTTTTAGCACAAATCTGCTTAATTTAAAGGAGGAGCTCACCATTTTGGAAGATGTTGAAGAAGATTGATACCACCTTCGTGCACATATTGTTAAAATGTAGCCAGCGCCACAGCTTGGTTAGCTTAGCTTAGCATTAAAGACTGAATGTGGTGAACCAGCTAGCTTGGCAGATAACTGGCACATGAAACAGTTTTTTTCACGTTTTTCAGTTTTTGCGTTTTCTAGCTTTCACAGGAACATGTACAACACACCTGATTTACTTCCTCCTTACCCCTTTTGATTTTCGTGCCTCCCCAAACACACACACACACGTACATATTTAGTATTTTCTCATATACAGTACATTTGTGCACAAACACCGAATGCCGATCGACGTGTTCTCATTTGGTGTCATTGATTTTCTTTGTGTTATGTTTATTGCTGAGACCTGCAGCAGGACGGTAATGACTTCTCCCCCCACAGAGTCTCTCTCAGCATGCGTGAGGCAGGTTTCCCCCTGGACAGTCATTCACAGAGCAAACTAGTATAAACAGACTCCACATGCTACGGGCAATTTCTAGTGCATTTATAGTTCAGCTAATCTGCATGTGTTTGGACTGTGAGAGGAAAGAGGCACACGGAGGAAACTCAACTAATAGATCCACGTCAGGTTTCAGGTCAAACACTGATCCGCTGTTACAGCCTAATGTGAAGTATTCACCTTCCTCCATTTTGCATTCACCTTTTTTCTGAGAGCATCCTGAATGCATTTTAGTTTCAAAGCTGATTGCGGTTTACATGTCATGCGAGGATGTGACACCCCAGGTCCTTTTCACATATGCAAATGGGATTGTCGGAGCGCAGAGTGTCTTTCGTTTTATTAGCTTTTTTGGAGGAGGACAACAAGAAGTGTCTAATTAAGACGTTTGATTCCCGTTCCTGTCATTTCAGAGAAAGCAGGAGAACATTTAGCGTTTTTATTGAAGTAGAATTCTGAACTTTTGAGCTTTAAAGTATTTGTAAAACTGATGGAACTTTTTTTTTGATCGCTTGTCCAATTCCAGAGCAGATTGAGAGATTATTTTTAAGCAAGTCACTCTTGCAAAAGTCAAACATTAGTGTTAAAAAGATATTAGTCAACACTGAGAGCTGTGAATTTTTTGAGAAAATGCAAGAAGATGATCATCTTGTCCTTAAGAATTAATTTTACACACGCTTCTGGCATTCCTTCTTCCCTCGGTGCAGATCCTACATGCATGCTAAAAAGCGACTATAAATGTGATTTCTCATCATACCTTATCTATATTTAACAGTATGTGTGACCAGATGGTTAAAAACCACACTGACACAACGTGGTAACCTTTGAGGGAGGAGGAGGAGGACTGACAAAGTGATGGAGAGATTGCGATCAGGATACGGAGGGAAGTGAAAGGAGGAGGGGAAGATGTGAAGATGAAACCACCACCATCGTCAGCCCTCTCTTCACTCCCTCACTGTTTTGATTTACTCTTTATCATTCATGATGTGCAATTAGCCCTCTTTTTCCAAGAAAGATCACTTCCCCGATCGACGAGAAATCCTTTCAGTAGTCAGAAGGCAGAAAACACTTAAACGCTCCCAGAGGAGGTATTAGAAGCCTGGGGGGCAAACACTATATCAGTGCATTTGTTTTATTGATTAGGACAGAAAAGGTGGACGCTGCTGTCTTTGTAATGTCTTTCTAATTTTTACTTTCTTTTTCTTTTTCTTTTTTTTTGCAAAGTGTGCCGTCTTTTGGTGAATCAGGGTGAGACTCTGACATGTAACATGTATTTCTGTATCCATACGGTATCTAAGTGTGTAAGTGAACTTTTAAAAAAAAACACTTTAAATTGTTAATTTGTAAAAAGATTAAAGGTGCACTGTGTCATTTTGGAAAGGAAATATTGATCTTGTCTGTAAATGAATAAACAAGCTGTTTATTCAGAGGAAAATAAGGTCCCCAGAACACTGTTTGACGTTAGAGAGGTGGCAGGGTCCGCCACATATAAACAAAATTAAATGAAGATGAAATTGTCTTGTCCTTTAAGGTCAGTTTGTGTATTGAGATTATTCAGGCATTGCAACAATGAGGGTTTGTTCATTTGGTTTGTTTAGGCATTAAAACAATCAATGTGGACTTTTCTCCTCTGATTAAAACGTCTTCCCCTAAACTACACAGCGCACCAGTGATGGATTAATATGTCTATTTTTAGGTTTTATATTTGACATGGACTAAATTGTTCGGTCTACCAAATGTCAGAAAACAATTTATCATAGATGAGGTTTTTATCAAGCTGCTTTTATCTGACTAAGAGACCAAAACTCAAAGAGAATCAGTTTGCTGTCATGTAAAGACGAGGAAAACATCAAACACTCACAGCTGACAAGTTGTAACTCGGAAGTGGCTGTCAATTTACCAAACAGAATCATTTACATGATTGATCAGTAATCAATGCAGTTTTTAAGTTGCTTAGTAATTTCATGACAGTCGACCAAGCGTTTAGACACCAGACACACAGAACAAAGTTCATAAAAGTGAGCTGATCGTCTTCATGTCTATTCAGATTAGCTGACCTTGCCTTGTGCTGTTATAAACAACAAAGAGCGACATACTATCACGTTTAAAATTTAAGTCTTAAGTCATGAGACCTGAAGAAAATGTGTCTGTATTCAAACTCATGCTGAGTAGATGCTCAACTTGATCCCTTAAAGGTGCTCAAAAGCTTCACATATAGCTTTTTCTTTTCCTTTTTTTTTTTTTTTTGGTATATTTTGCTTTTTTTTCCTTCTGAATCCATTCCCAGGCTAAAGGGCTTTAGAAAGCAACTGTTTTGGTCCACATGTGCTCAAAAATATGTCAAGGAGGCCAAAAAATTGTCTTTGTAGTGCTGTGGCTGATATCCAACAGTCGGATTGAAAACTGTAAATAATACATGATATTTTTTGACAAACACTGACTGGTGTAAAGAGTTGCCTTTAAACAATTATGCGCCTGTAAACATATTTTCCATGGATAAGATTGTAAACTTTTGTACCTGTGAATGTTTTTTATATTGTATAAAAATGATAATAGAAAGTGAGAATCTGAGGGTAACATGTAAATAAACCTACATCATTTCCTTAACTCTACTCCCTAGAAAACAATCCACAAACAGCATCTGGCCATTTGAGCGCGGCAGCTTTATGATAAGCACATTCTGGACAGTAGATGATGATGCCGCTGTGGAAATGTCAGACGGTGTCAGTGAGCACTCACTCACTCGAGAAGAGTGAGTGGACTGAAGACAAAATCAATAAGGGAAAAAAAAAAAGGCTCAAAACAGAGACTGTGAGCCAGGACTGTTGTCTGCTGTCAACCTGCCTGTCACACAGCATCATGAATGACATGACATGATGTCTGTACGTCTGTGCGTGTGTGTGGTTGTGTGCGTGCGTGTGTGTTTGTCTTTGTGTGTTCACTGATGTGGGCAGGCAAAATAATGGACATCAGTGCGTTACACTAAAACAAAAGAAACATAGAGCGAGCGAAAGCACAATGACAAAAAAACGGTCAAAACAGAGTGTGCGTGCGTGTGTGTGTGTTAGCACTGACTAATGGGTAGTCACTGCTCTGGCATCGTGTGCTGATGTTGTGAGCAGGCTTTCAGTTTAGACACCCAGTAACACAACATATGCCATGCAATACGCTCATTTGTCCGGGAGCACCACACCACACCATCTGCCTTTAATTAGTCGGGTCGCGGTGAGTAAAAAGTGAAACAAAAGGCAGACGCTGTTTAAAAAAGTTGGCTACGTGGCTCAACTCAAATGTGCACAGAGAGTAGTGCAAAATCATTTTTAAGGATAACAAAGGCTATTCGTGTAACCAGTGGCAGACTCAGGGTATTTGTGGGGCAGGGGCGAAAACGATCAAAAAGGCACCAGCTGTAAGTGGAGGGCAGCAGCGCACAGGAAGTTGTGATATATTTAGTGAAGAGAGGGTGCATGACCTCGATTTTCACCCTGGCAGGGCACCCTAGAGGGTACTTAATCACATTTTGTCTGTTCGAAGGTCACTGTGTTTTATCATCTGATCATCCAAGAGGGCACTTTATCACGTTTATTTCACTGGAAGGGTGAAAGCACCCCATACTAAATGCATGTTTTTTCAAAGCAGTTTCTTATTGTTGATTTTAGTTTGTCTGTCTACATACACTATATTGCCAAAAGTATTCGCTCACCTGCCTCGATTTGCATATGAAGTGTGACCTCCCATTCTTAATCCATAGGGTTTAATATGACGTTGGCCCACTTTGCAGCTATAACAGCTTCGACTCTTCAGGGAAGCTTTCCACAAGGTTTAGGAGTGTTTGTGGGAATTTTTGACCATTCTTCTAGAGGCCCATTGTGAGGTCACACACTGATGTTGGACAGGAAGGCCTGGCTCTCAGTCTCCGCTCTAATTCATCCCAAAGGTGTTCTATCAGGTTGAGGTCAGGACTCTGTGCAGGCCAGTCAAGTTCATCCACACCAAACTCTCTCCTCCATGTCTTTATGGACCTTGCTTTGCGCACTGGTGCACAGTCATGTTGGAACAGGAAGGGACCATCCCAAAATTGTTCCCACAAAGTTGGGATCAGGAATTGTCCAACATCTCTTGGTATGTGGAAGAATTCAGAGTCCCTTTCACTGGAACTAAGGAGCCAAGCCCAGCTCCTGAAAAACAACCCCACACCATAATCCCCCTCCACCAAATGTTACACTTGGCACAGTGCAGTCAGACAGGCACCTTTCTCCTGGCAACCGCCAAACCCAGACTCGTCCATCAGATGGAGAAGAGCGATTCGTCACCCCAGAGAACATGTCTCCACTGCTCTGGAGTCCAGTGGCAGCGTGCTTTACACCACTGCATCCAACACTTTGTATTGCACTTGCTGATGTATGGCTTGGATGCAGCTGTTAACAGTCATTGTGAGCCTATTAGTACACTGCCTCACCGAGCTGCTAGCGTGGCTGTACACTTGTTTCTAAAGATGATAAACACAGTTTGGATAGTTAAACACATTAAAGATGAAGTAGTAGTAGAAGAAGAGGTAGCTTCCGACTCGGGGAGCCCAAGGTAAATTTGAAGGGTCAGAAGACCAGACCTGGAAACAAATGAAGTGACGCTTGCAAGCTAGTTCATTCAGTCAACTCGAGCTGCACTGAAGCACACGTGACATCCTTCACTCTCCAGAACATTTTACAAACGCACCCTCTCTATTGGGCGGGCTATTTAAGCTGCAAAATTTCCCTTCTCTCCATCTGGCTTGTCAATGCTGCTGATGTACTGCACAAGCATCGCTGCCTGCTCCTTCAGCCCCACCACCACCCCAGCATCCACCTGCAGGCTCTGTTGGGTAAATATGTTGAATCGCCACTCCCCAATATCTCACGTAAACATATCTGCGGGGAGTGATGAGGTCAGAGTGTAGACGCCAAACTCTATCTATGTTCTGCTTTGTAATAAAAAATTTAAACGTGAGTTGTCTGACTGAACTTAAATAATACGCAATGGGTAGCGCTTCAAGGGTATCTTGATTGATGACAAAGCGTTTTCCAAAATCAAATCAATTTTACATTCTGCCTTCTTATTTCTTCTTTTGAGATACACACACTTATTTCTACAAAATTCTAGACTCTACTCTAGATTGAACCTGATTAAAATTACCCCCGCTGCCAGCAAATGTATTCACTGGTTTATTTCAATTACAGACAGACATGATTTTGATGAGACTTTTCAACGGTGGTGGCAAGGGGAGAGGAGAGTCATTTTTCAAATGCTGTAATCTTAAACTGACAGGCCAAAAGATTTGGAGCTCATTTGTAACATTGGCCCATTCCCTTACAGAGGGAAGATACAAGGCTTTTCAGTTTGTCGTGCAGTAAAATATATCGACAGATGTAAATGCATCACACTACTGCTCAGTGGGTTTGTTGGTCGGTCCACTAAAGTATCTCCAC
The DNA here is from genome assembly GCF_904848185.1 of Acanthopagrus latus. Taxonomy (NCBI): domain Eukaryota; kingdom Metazoa; phylum Chordata; class Actinopteri; order Spariformes; family Sparidae; genus Acanthopagrus; species Acanthopagrus latus. The sequence continues at coordinate 8,315,188 of NC_051061.1, read as the reverse complement.
CCTTTCGCCTTTACATTTTTTTTCGCCACAGCAGGCAGAACATTGGCATGGGGCTCAAGTATGTGTGTAAAGGTGTCTGGTCATATCGATGCCTCTTGACTAAAAGGGCACTTGGGAATGAGACAGGTCTTTCGCAAAAAGACAGAACCCTCAAATGGATTCACAGACCTGCACAGGGTATGTGATTGCTCGTGAGCCAAAAGCAGTGGCCATTTTTCTCAGACGTCACGCTGAGGGTGGGAGGCTTGAGTGTGGGGATAATTCTGCGCTCCTGTGGTCCAGGTTACAAGTCTGACAAACTGTTATAATTTCATAGAACTGAAAAGATGATGGACTGATACAGAGAATCTGATGGGACATTGGGTCATGTTTCAAGATAAAACAGAATATTGTTAAATGTTAGCATTTAACCACGTCCTAGCGAATGTTCCTGTTCGATTAGAATTTAATTTACATCTTTCATAATAAGACTGTCAAATGTTACTGTTAGCTCGGAAGTGACTGAACGCTTACATTAGCTGCTGCCTCAGTGCAGCTAACGGATGTTGTTTTACCTTGGAAAAAATTGCCCCAATGGATTTTCACGATCCATTCTCAGTTCAGTTGGTCAATGTGGAAGCAGTGAAATTATTACAGTTGGTCGGATTAAATACGTTTATAAGACATAACACCTGGATTGCATTTGAGCCTCCCACCCGAGCATGACGTGAGAAGAAAATGTCCACCATGTCAACCCGTATGACAAAAGGTGCAGGGCTTATAAACAGAAAACAGAAATACATTAAAACACACTCAAACGTCCATCTTGCCATGTCCGCTTTCATAACTAATGAACCATCAGTTGTACACTCTTGTGTCAACGCTATAGCAACCACAACTTTCTATATATGACTGAAGTTTGCCATTAAGTTCAAATGTTTGCGTGGTCGAGTGCGTGCAGTTGCGTTATGGATCTTTTCTTCTGATTTGACTCATCAGCCATTAACAAAAGATCATATGCTTGGGTGTATAAAAGAGGAGGATGTCTTTTTGTCCCTAGTCGCTATTTTTCTTCCGTCTGTTTTTCCTGCTGTTCAGATTAATCCCTGAATTTTCAAGGTGAATGCATTTAATCGTCAGTGTTTGTAGAGGAGCTGGCACCCTCCATCATCGGCCCTCATATCGCTTGGCGTCTGCTGTTGCTCATCGCCGGAGCTTCAGCAGCACAATGTTCCCTTGTCTTTCAGAGGAACAAAAACAAGACGGAGTTGCTCCTGTCCTTGAGAAAGACGAGAACCAGCAGAGAAACAAACACACACACACACACACACAGCTGTGCAAAGAATCCCACACGCCTACGCGCAGGCAGCCGCACAAGCATTCAGCCCTTAACAAGCACACACACACACATTTCTGAAGGCACCTTGGGGAAGCTGGGTATAATTCAGGCAGTGGCAGCCTAAATTAAACGTTATTTTCCAGGACAGGTGTGGGGCAGAGGAAGAAATCAATCAGAGCCTTTTTCTGGCTCATGAACACACACACACACACACACACATACACACACACACACACACACACGTCAAAGAGAACTGTCTGCACACTACAAACACGTGTGATCGCTAACTGCTTCGGTTTATAAAACACGTCTGGCAGTGAGCGTTCATTTGGACATTCGCATCAAATATTGTAGCTTCATGTTTGGTAACTTTGATGGCAGAAGCGTTTAAACTCCTACGTCGAAGCATCCCCGCTCCATCACCACACAGCCTGGATCCATCTCAAGCAGTGGATTGGACAATGTCGCCGTCCGTGGATTCGTGCTGCCGCGTTTGTGTGTGTTGATAAAGAAGTCTGTCAGTGACCATCAGTCAGATGTGCGTGTGTATGTGTGTGTACGTCGGCTACTGAAACCACAGTGCTAAGGTGCAGGTGTGTAATGCCCACTGAGCCGTGGTTGCAGGTGTCACTCACACACACACACACACACACACACATCAGACAGAAATAGCCATGTTTCTGTCCTAGTTACGCCTTTATTATGAATGCTCATAAAAGAGGAATTGGTGTCTGAGGTTCCCGTTCGCTTTGAGCATGGAAATGAAAAAATCTTCTCACTAAATGATGCAAAAACTGATGATTTATTTAGCTTTTTAGTCCGTCTGCACGGCACTACTGAGTAGTATTTACAGTAAGCAGAACTTTGTGGGTGTGTGGGTGTGTGGGTGTGTGTGCGTGCGTTAGAATGACGTGACCCATTGCCTACCCCCCGTATATCACTTCCTCTTTGAAATTGAATGGAGCTTCAACAAACTTCATGCAAGGTTGACTCCCTGCAGAGACCTCGTTTCACTATCACACACACACACACACACACACACACACACACACCTGTCGCTTGCATTTGTACTCCTCCTTAACTGGCTTGAACAAAGATGCTCTGATGAAACTTATCTCGATCAGATTACAAAACCGATGCCCACATATATAAACAGTGCATTGCCTGTTTACTCAGAGGTGAAGGTTTATTTTATTGCTGGATAGGATGATGAGTGTAAATTTTGCAGGATATTTATAGCACTTAAACAGATTTTGATTAAAAGATGTTCATTGCTATATACTCTAAAATCTGACAAAGCTAGCTTACTTTTAAAAAGACTGAGAAAAAAAACAATAATCTCAAAATTGCCAAGTAAAGGCGATTAATAATTTAAGTTGTTTAAACCTTTTACCGAAATTAAATGTTCTGCTTTACTCTGTAGTTCTGAACTAATGGGTTTCCTGACTTTCCTGAAAAAAAACAACAAAAAAAACAACAAAAAACAAAGCCAACATTTAAAATGTATAGTGTATGAATATTTAAGATGCTTCTTTCTGTCTGGTGTGTTCAGGAGAAGAGGACAGGAGATGTGACTGAATATGTATCTGAATGATGAATTCTTCCCTCCTCTCTTCCCTGTAGGACCCGAGGGCGAAGCACAAGTTTAAGATCCACACCTACTCCAGCCCGACCTTCTGCGACCACTGTGGCTCTCTGCTCTACGGCCTCATACACCAGGGCATGAGATGTGACCGTATGTACTCACGGCCGACTCCTACACATGGATCATGTTGCCATTAGCGCACACTTACTCTGTCATTTTAAAGCCCATTCGGTTAATAGTCCCACTCACCGCGACGCACAAAAAGATGAAACACATGGCTTGTAGAGGCTTATCTTGATGTCTATTGCAGCCCATAATCCAACATTAAAGGTGAAATATTGTAGAAAGTGAGATTTTGATGACTTATTATAAAACAGGTGTAGGTGCTTTATCAAAATTATGTATAGAAGTATAGAAGTAGAAACACACAATCCACAGAGAAATTCAGAAACTGTGCCTATAAACAAGTCGTCAGGACTTCAGTAAGGTTGTGATGTCACAACTACACAGTCACCAACTTCAGCCACGCCCTTCAGTGTGGCCAGGTTTTCAGAAACACCTTTAGAGCTGATGTGGAAAAACAATGGCCGGTGCCTGCTCAGGCTTGTAAGAGCTGACCAGTCAGGTCAGACTGGGCTTCTCAGGAGGCGGGGCTAAAACAGTGCATTCAAGGAGACAGTAGCATGAAACTGGAAATGAACATAAAATGGGACCTTTAATTCATACTTCATCTTTTTATCAGTTTACTTTTTTGTCAGTACTGGTGACAGTTTCTCCTTTCCTTTAAATTTGTTCCACCTGTGCCACCTATAAAAAATTCAGTATATTTAATTGTATAAAATGCATGTGTGCATGCGTGTGTGTGTCTGTCCTGCAGACTGTATGATGAACATCCACAAGCGCTGTGTGGCCAATGTGCCGAGCCTGTGCGGGACAGACCACACTGAGAGGAGAGGTCGCCTCCAGATCACTGCGGAGGTCAAGACTAATGTACTCACTGTTACCAGTAAGTGTATCTCAAAACACACACACACACACACACACACACACACACACACACACACACACACACACACACACACAGTTTCTCACAGTCTACCAGTTTGAGAACACCGGTCATCTGTCTCCCTCTGCTGGTAGAGCTGCATTGGTGCAGGATGAATGTGACAGAAAGCATATATTCGTTCTGTATCTAAACCAGGATTTTATCAGAATTCTTACTTGCTCATCATGTATCTGTATCAATACGTGAGAGTATTGTGTCAATACATAAAGCAATACAATCTGTAAGGTTGTAAATACACAGAAAAACATAAAGTCTGTTGTCCATCTGATTCTAGAAATTAAGCAAATATGGAGTGTAAGAGGTCATTTCCATGGTTCCTCACTGGCTGCAGCGTTTGTATTTTGCTGACTGGGTGATGGGTTAGTCTCATTGTTACCAACAAGCAAGCAATAACCATACGATGGGCTTACTTATCACTGGGAAGGTTTCTGTTTGTCTTTTATTTGAGGCTTGGACCTCAGGATTTGTCCTGTAACACAAAAAGCAGAAAGTTTCCACTCTTCCCTCTTGTTCGACAAATGGAGATTCATTTTTACATATCATGTTGACACTATGCACCACTTTAAAGGTGCATTATGTAGTTTTGGAGAGGAAATTCTAATCAGAAGGGAAAAAATCTTCATTGACTGATTTTTTTAATGCCTAAACTAAATAAACAAATGCTTTTTGCTTCCATGACTGAATAAACAAAGGAGAACACAATTTCATATTGTTTTACAGACCCTGCCATCTTTCCAGCTTGGAACAGTGTTTTCCTCTGACGACGGCTTGTTTATTCAGTCATGGACAAAATAGATATTTCTTAGTTTGTAATTTAATATAGTAAATATTAAGATTCTAACTTTGAATTTCCTCTCCAAAACTACATAGTGCCCCTTTAAAGCTGTAAAATGTGTTGCAGTTAGTGGCAGCTAAGTTAAACAAGATCAGGCAGCTACTGTCAAGATGTTCTAACACCAGTTACTAATGTTAATATGAACTTTAACATGAGAGGAGGGGAAATCTGTCTTGCAGCCAGATAAAACATGGATCACAAAGAGACGTGGGCACACTGAGAGAGATGTAAAAACATAATAAAGTACATAAAACATCAAATGACAGTAAGAGTCCGACAGTATGTTTAGCCCTTACCAAAAATATCATCAACCCCAGCAGTTATGTGGGAAACTAATCATCAGCTGAGTCACCATGAGTGTTTCACGGTTGGCCTGAAAGATAAAATGATCGTGTTAGATCTGGCATTTGGTTGTCAAGAATTCCTGGAAGGCAGAAGCTCAAACTGCAAACAGAGGATGATACATATCAACCTTTGTAAAGGGTATGTTCACCCAACATCAAGAATGCTGTCATAATCTACTAGAACTGAAGTTTCCTAAATAGCTTTTTGGAGTGTTGTTTAATTCCACTTTACTCACTTTCCTCGACCTGCATCGTTTACTTGTACTTTAGGAGGAGAGTTTTAGTTTTAGACGCCATGATCACATTTTTTCAAATTTTGTGGGAGACAGTGTTTAAGGCAGGATGTTCTGAATATCCCAGAATGCATCTATGGGTTATGAACTTCTAGCATAAGTGACTGGGATGATATAGTTAGAAATGGAGAGTCAGCGTTCAGTGTTCAGTGTTTGCAGGGAACTGTGGGCGTACATAGTCTGTCTGCTTCTCCTGTGATTTCTTCCAGCATAGCAGAGGCTGAACTTAATGTTTACTGTTACGGTGTTTACATTTTTGGTGAATTATCTCTGTCAATGTTTAGTCAGTCACTGCAGTAAAAGATACACCATTAAACAACAAACCCATCCGAGAAATAAACAGTGTACCTCCGTTCAGATTCTGTTCAGATGGTCCCGTTTCTCACGCCGCGATGTCGTTCTTTTCACTTCTACTTCCGTCGTGAGCTTTTAAGTCTTTCGTTAAGCCTTCAGGGTTGCTGTGGTTGTTTCTGGAGGCTTCCAGGTGCTCCGAGGATTGAAAAGTGCAGCTGAGTGAATAGAAAGCAGTGAGTTGCTCAGATAGACAGACAAGCTTCCTGAGAAGAAGAAAAGAAACCCTGTTATTAATCATTAGAGTTCAGACTATTTGCCACAACTGCTTTTGAAATGATTGTGATCTCTTTGAATTAATCACATTAAGCCAGGTTAAAAAAAATGAACCACGTTAAAGCATTTAAACACTTTTTCGTCATCATGTGGAAAAAGCAAGTATGTTTGCTACCAGTGACGTTAATTCAGTCTGACTCAGGTTCCTTCCTGAACAAGTCTCATGGGGTAGATCAAATGTCGGCTCACCTCTTTCCTGGAGGGAGTTTTCAGACTGCTCTCATGTTTTATTTAACCGATAAATGGAAAATTGCAGTAGCAGCTGAAGTAACACTGCGGCGCTGGTTCCTTGTCTCACCTGCAGGTGGCAGCAGAGGCTTTGCATTAACTTTGCTCCGCCTGTCTGCTCAAATTCAGCCGTGTCGCAAACTGAGACCGTCAGACTTTCCTAATGTTTGGGCAGTAATAAGATGTCACGCTGACCCCATGCCGAGTGCGATAAACCCAGTTAGTGCTGTGGTGTGTTAAATATGTTCAATTCAAATAAATGATACAACTTCAATAGCATGTTATCTAATGTGAATGCACAGTTCATTTCATAACCCAACTCTGACTACATTGTACTGTGGGTGGGTTGATAACCTAATTTTGGCCTACGCACATCTCAAACTTCAGATGTGCCACATCAAATCATAAATGTTAACCCAGGAAGTGTTTGAACTGTTGGAGGGAATTTTCCAACTCACACAGGAAGGCATCATTATCTCTTTAGAAACACTGATCAGATATGTTAAATACAACTTACTAAATGTTAACTTCCATTTTGAATCGAAGGAGATAAAAACAATTTCTTTCTGTTTGAAGAAAAAAAATGATTTTCATTTCAGCTGTGAAATAAAGAAATGATTGATTCATCTGGGACTACACAGTGTTTACAATCAATACACAGGATCTGTTTATCAGAGAAAATGTCTCCAAAAAGAAAAAAATACTGCACAAAACAGAATTTTCCCCTTCGTGGTCTTTCACTGGGTCTCATCCCTCCTCTTCCTCCTCGCTCTCCTGCTCTCTCTTCCTGGTTCCCACGCTCGGAGACTGATCATTAGCTGGGATTTACTGTGGGAAATGATAAGCGAGCAGACTTATCACACAGAGACTGCTACGACAGCAATAAAGGCCCAACCTCGCAAGTGCTACATAACAGAGTCAAATAGAATTAAATAGAGCTGAATGGTAGAAACTCAAGTAAAAATTAATGTGTATTTTACACAGTTTAGTCTGTAGTGGAATGTAACTAAGTACATGTACTTAAGTGCTGTACTTCAGTATACATTTGAGGTACTTGTGCAACTGTATTTTATTGTTTTCCAGTTTATGCATCTACATTTCTACTTCACTTTATTCCAGATGCACATTTTGTACTTTTTACTCCGTTACAGCAATTTAATACCTTAAAGGGTGACTTCGCCCATTTTACCCGTTAAAGTGTGTTTACAGGTCTTGGGGAGCTCTACTGCATATGTGGGGAAAAAAATCGTATAAAGCCTTTTGTGGCTCCAGAGGAAGCTTCATGCAATCTGAATAATAGCCTCCAGTGAGTCAGCAGCAAAGACGCATTGTGAGTAATGTAGGCACCATGTTTTGAAAAGAGAGAAGAGTGTTCAGTATAAAGAAGGTGATATCTCTGGTGCTGCTGTATCGATTGTGATTGTTTTTTAAACCATCCATAATGAGTCCAACAGTATACGTAACAGGAGTGCCCTCCTGGGTCAGTTGACTGTTTTTCTAAACCTGACGCCTACATTACCCACAGTGCATCTGAGCCACATCACTGGAGACAGTTTATCAGATTATGCAGCTTCCTCTGGAGCCACAAAAGACTATTTTCTGTGGAGTGGAGGTGGCGTTACCCTTTATGTTACTAGTTACTTTGCAAATTTCGGATGCAAAATATGAATCAATGAATAGCTTATAGTTATCTGATTATATGTCAAGCTAATATAATTCATTATTATTATTATAAAAATTATTGAAATTAGCCTGGAAATATATACATAGAAACTATTTTTTTCCCCACTGTAGTATTGTTACTTTTACATTTGTAGATGACCTGAATATTTTTTCCATCACTGCAGAAAAATGCAGAGTTGTATTTCCAAGACTGACGTTTGTTGTACAGAAAATACACTACTGCTTAAAATGAGGTAATATGAGGTGCAGTACTCATTTTTGTCCATAGGGGTCAGTGTGGAGCCACCACTAGCTTGCTCCCTCATTGCAGTGAGGTGAAAAAAAAAAACTCCACCAACATGGAGCATGAATTTGTAAAACCACTAGGAATTATTCTCCAGCTTAACGTAGCAGGAGCTGGTGAAATGGCTGCTACACTGACGTACGCATCGGTGCTGAGGACTAGTCATGGATTTAATCAAAGCAATTGACATGTGTGTAAAGTGACACTGTATTGATCATATTTTAGTCACCTCCCTCCCCCTTCGCCAGGAGATAAGAGCTCAGGGTCGGTGGCAGTGCAGTGCCAGCGGAGATGGAGGATCAACAACTAGCTCAAGGACACTACATGCAGTGGGACGTGGGATTTGGGGCCTTGGAAGGTGCCCTCTTCCTTTGGTACTGCACGTGCTGCCAAATAACTGGAGTATATTCCTAAATAACTAGTTTTTGTTTCTGGGAAGGCACGCGTGGTGTTGCAGTCGTTGGTTCACATGAAAAGTGACAGAAATGATTAAGAGGGAAATTCAGATATTTGCTTTCTGTCTCACCTTCACACAGCCGGCCTGAAGTCATGTGAAGTCTTGAATGTTGGACTTTCGCTTTTGTAAAGTTAAAAGGAAATAGCTGTATGCAGGTTAAGATATGGGGAGAGGGGGGTTCAGATTCATTATAAACACCTGAAAATCACCTATCCTCAGGTCTGAATACACTCGATGAGGACTCTGGCTGTGTGTTCAAAGCAAAGTATAAAACATAGAGAGCTTCCAAAAGGCCCTTAATAGATTCATTAATTTTAGGTACAGCTTAAAGTCCAGAAGTGCAACATGGGGACTTGATATATCTGGATGGCCCCATCAGGAATTTGAACACATCACTTTGAACACTAATATCAAAATCTAATGGGTGCATAAATAATTCAGTGATTCAAAATCAGCTGTAGGCCACAGCTGCTGTAAAGTGTGTGAGCACTCGGCAGGCAGGACCAGGATTTAGTTCCTCTTCACACATCTCCTCCAAACTGCAGAGAGACTACTGAGATTTTGGCTTATCCAAAATGTCCATAATGTGGCAGGAAAAGCCCAGAGCAGAATCTCCTGGAGAAACAACAGGTGAAAACATTATTCGTCTTTCAGGCTAATGGAGAGAAAACAAAGATTTTGATGCTTTTTTGGTTCAGATTTTTCTTCTTGCATCTTGTGTTTTGTCTAGAGATGCATGGACTTGTATGATTACCTTTGTAGGCTTGTTTCAGCGGCGCGGATTGTTAATCCACCACACTTCTATTCGAGTTTCATTCCTATCTTTATCCTCAAGGTTATTTCATGTATTTCTCATAACCAAAGAGATGCTACAAAAGTGCTACAAAGAGATATCCAAACTCAAAATGAGACACTGAGATGACAATGAGATTTATTTTTGACTTATAGTTAGTGCATGTTTAGTTAGATAATGCAGCATGTGCAAACTGAAATTACATTTTCAGAAGACCCGTGATACAAAAAAATGATAACACCCCCCCTCATGTAGGTAAACAACAGAGGAAGATTCATGTTGACATCTCTTTGTCAAAGATTTTAGCCTTTAGACGACTCAATAGGAATGAACATGCCACAGGTCATGTTGTACAAGTCAACAACAGACAACACCTGTAATATCTTAATGCTCCAATAATTATGTGATAACCACGTGGAGGCCGTCTCTATGTGTGAACCGCAGAGGGCAAAATCAAGAGGCAGCCAAAATAACATTCATTTGGTACAGACGCTGGAGATCTTTCTCAGACGAGCCAAACTGAACATCTAAATGTGCTCGGCATGAACCTGATTCGCGCTTCACCGTCCATCCCCACGATGAAATCATCTGGAAAATCTCATTTTTGCAGCGCACATGCAGGCGAGTAGGAGTTAGACAGAACACAAGAATCCTACTAAGACTCCGATGAGGCTGTTTCACAGGGGAAAAGGTGCGCTGCCAACGCCCACGCTGCTGTGCACATACAGTATTCTGCTGTTACTGCACTCTTATCTCCACTCGCCCTCCCTGTGGACTCAAATACACGCGTTATCTCTCTCTCTCTCTCTCTCTCTCTCTCTCTCTCTCTCTCTCTCTCTCTCTCTCTCTCACACACACACACACACACTCGCACATCTGCACACAGACCCATGCAGGCTCTTTGCAATTAGCTCATACTATATGCAAGCATATATTTATACATGCACATCACACACCTGTGCATGCACAAGGACCCTCACACACACACACGCACACCCTCCTGTATTTACCGTCAGGGTCCTGTGAGACTATTTGGCATGCTACCCTCTTTATAGCTCACCTCAACCAGCATTTGATGGTCACTTTAACAGGCATCATCTAATATTTATTGACCTGCTCCGCTGAGGGGTTTAATGCTGGCCGTTGGGTCTGCGCTGTGGTTAACCTCTTGCAGCTTAGCGTAGCATAGCGCTTTAACAGCATGGAAACCTCATTTCTCTGACTTCTTGAGGTTCCCTCATGCTGCGAGCTCGCTGGGAGGCTCTCCTTTCAGTCATGGTTTGAAAGGATGCCACACGCTCTCCCGCAGCTCCGAGAGCCGTGCACCTCGGCTGTTAATTGTTAAAAGCATTTTTTCTTTTACTTTTATTGTAAAAGAGCACGACAGCTGTCTGACCCATGTTTCAGGCGGAGGCGGCCTGAAAAGTGAGGAAAAAGTCTTTGCAGGTGAACCAAGTTGGACTACGCTTGTGGTGGCGATACAAGAAGGGACCAGCTTAAAACGTGACATCATTCCGCTGTACCAGACATGTCGTCTCCCTGAGCTCTTTGTCATCTGTGAAGGACAATCCACTCGTTTCTTAGACTACCAGAGAAGAGACACTACACATTAAAAGCAACATAATGTGCAGCATAATTTGCCATCAGCCACTATAATAACCTTTATTTTGCTCGCCCCAACCCACACTGTGTCTGTGTTGTGCTAATGATGCAGGATGACAAGATGTCTGATCTGAACCCATAAGACCCTCAGATCTTCATCATAATAGAACTCAATGTGAAAAGGACAAACTAGATTCAAAACAGACCTAAATAGACCAGATCTTATGTTAAGAAAGATTAGGGTTAGGGGACTACACAGTCTGCTCAGTTTGGGGTTTCATGCTGCACTCACATGGCTGTTTTCAGAAATCATATAAAATACATCAAAAACAGTTATTTTGTCTAGTATTCTATGTAATTATAGCTGGATCAAACATGTTTTCTCCTTATGTGAGGTAGCTGCAATACATCCGATTGTAAATCCTGCTGCAGAGGATAGCAAAAGTCAAAATGGCAATGCTGTCTACCATTACTGTTAATACTTCTAATACTGCTAGCATCACTTACTTTTACCATCCTGTTCCCGAGATATGCCGTTTGCGATCTGGCATCTGTCTGAATCCACGTGAATGCAGCATCAGAAATCCTGCAGTCTGAATCACCAGGTGCAGGCTGTAAGTGTAAGTCTGCCATTAGCTGATTTTGTATTTCCGCTTTAGCATTTTCATCATGTTATCCCCTTCACTACCAGTAACAATGATGACAACCTGAGAGCTTGCGACCTTCCCGCTGAAGTGGCAAGTTGTCCGAACTCTAACCTCTAACAGTGTGAAGTTTGGTTGTACAGTTTAGATTTTGAGACAGAGATTTATCAAAATGAGCATTCAATATCAATAACTTTGACAGTGTAAATGCAGTATCGATGATGCCATTTCAGTGATCCTCAGTTGACAACTGTATCCCAGCCATTATGCCGCCTAAAACCATCAAGATTGGGTTGAGTAAACACATACAATCCAGAGCATTTCCCCCTTATAGCAAAGACTCGACCTATTGAGAGCCCGGCACTATCCATTTCGACTGACTCGACTCTCGGGTCAGGTAGATCTCACTGCAGACCTAAAGTATTCAATCTGGTCCAGTGAAGGAGTAACATGTCAGTCCATGTTGCTCCATGTTTTGGTTTGTGTGTAACAAAGCAGCGTGACCTCATTCTGACCCACTAAATTGGGGTGTCATGAGAGATATTTTCAGGTTTTACCTTTTGTAGAGGGATCTTTGTGCGGTTTGTGGGGCCGGATCAGATTTTAAGTGTTCTTAAAAGGTAATGAATAAGTAATGTCACCTCTCTGGCAGGGGGAAGCCTGAGCCCGTGTGTGCAGCCGAGAGAAACAAACTTGAACCAGTGAGTTGGTCATGAGCGGCTCTCATGAATCAAAGTCCTGCTCAGGTATTACCCAGGGTCGCCCCCCTCTTTGACCACTGAACAAAGAAAGATTGGAAACTGAAACGTTTTACTGTGGTTTATTTTTGCGTGATGTGACCTGACACAGAAAGCCACAGCGCTGCACATCCTCCCTCTATCATAGCTTCCTCTGCCATTCTTCTGCTTGTCATTTTCCACAGAACACAATTATTCAGCTACATCAGCGAAGTACTTTGTGCTCTGCGTGTGTGTGTGTTTGTATGGGGGATTTGAGGGTTCTTGTGTGTGTGTTTATGTGTGTTTTTGAGTGCTTCCCCAGTGAGCTGCCTAAGACACGGCAGCGCCCGCCCTGCTTCTGGTAATTGGATGTGACCTCACAACTTGACCAGCAACAATAATTGTGCACGCACGCACACACACACACACACACACACACACAAATTCATACACGCTCCAATCGCAGGGGATTTTACGCCACTGGAATACAATTACGGGCCAATAACAGATGGCCACAAAGGAAGGATTAGTGTTGGAACTGGCAACCTTCATGTGTCTACATGGTCATTACAGGCGGATCTGGCAACCTCAAGGTGTTAACCCCCAATACGACTCTCAGGGTTCATGTGTATGCGCGTGTGTTTGTGTGTGCCTCAAGTTACTTGGCCGACTTTAATTTGTTTCTTGCGATTGACAAGTCACTACCTCTGTCAGTCCTCAAGTTCTCAGTCAGATCCAATAAAGACTTCCAACCTCTCATGAATATGGTCAGTTCTCGCTCTACAGAAACCGAGACAATGACGGCGATAATGCCAAACTCGAGGTTAACCCCAGAAAACTCACAAGAGAGACCATTTTAACCCATATCGTCATCTTTTTCTCAGCCCCATTGAGGTGATTTTGGGCCAAAACGTAATCACATCTTAACCACACATAGTAAGATATAATTGGTTTGTTATAATTTGCTGATTGTAACCGATCCCTCATCTCCTTCCTGTCTTTCCATCATGTCCACCCGCAGTCGGAGAGGGCAGGAATCTGGTTCCTATGGACCCGAACGGTCTGTCAGACCCCTACGTGAAGCTCAAACTGATCCCAGATCCCCGCAGCGAGAGCAAGCAGAAGACCAAGACCATAAAGTGCTGCCTCAACCCCACCTGGAATGAGACTTTTAAATTGTAAGGCTGCTGATTTCTTATTTATGCGTGTTGTTTGTCTGTTTTTTTCCCTCTGCTCTCTTCTCCTCCATTAAGTCTTTTCCCCTGTTTTATCTCCGTCTCTTCATCTCTCTCTCACTCGGTGCATTGTTTCATCACATTATGCTCGGCTTTTCCAAGCGTACATAACCGCTGGCGCTCAGATAAAACATCTGGCTCCTTTTATTAAAAAAAAAACCCTTGCTTTTGGGGTCTTTTCCCGCAGTTGGCTCCAGTTACATCCTTAATAAGCCACATCACATCTGGGTGCAGATGTTCAGTTTGAAAGAGTTTTTAGTTTGTTTGTTTCTTGCACCTGCCCAACAAAGCAGAAGATGAGATGACAAAAGATTTTTAAGAAACTGCTGCAAACCACAAACCAGCAGGACGTGAATGGAAACAAAACTGCTTTCATGTGGCTTTAAAAAGTCAAGAACCTAACAAGAAATGGTCAAATAGTTTTAATAAAAGCACCTTTAGGTATCTCTCTCAGCTGTCAACCAACTGTTGATTGTCCCTGCCTCTCTCGCAGCCACCTGAAGGAGTACGATAAGGACCGCCGTCTGTCGGTGGAGGTGTGGGACTGGGACCTGACCAGCCGCAACGACTTCATGGGATCCCTGTCCTTCGGCATCTCAGAGCTCCAGAAACAAGGAGTGGATGGATGGTGAGATTAAAGGAGGGATGGGTGGAGGGATGGAGGGAGGGAGGGAGGAGGTGGAGAGACATGAGGCAAAGAAACAGCACAGGTAGAGGAGGAGGGAGAGCGAAGGTGACCTTGTTCATTACTGCACTGTTGGAGAAATACTTTAGTTGGAGCTCTTTCTTTTTATTCTGGTGATACTTAGTGCCAAGGCATCTCCACCCTGTCTCTTTATCTCCTTTTCTTTATCTCCCCACCTCCCTCCCTCCCTCTGGTTCAGTCTCTATATCGCTCTGTCTCCCTCTCTTTTCGCTGACGCTGCTCTGTCAGGGTTTTTAATGAGATGCCAGCGTTTGAGGTGGAATGGTGGAGGTGCGAGAAGAGATGCCATTAAAAAAGGATGATATTCAGAGCAGGAGGAACCTGTGCAGGAGTGTGTTGTGTGTGTGCCAGAGGGAGGAACAGGGTGACATGAACGTAACAGCTGGGGTTTAAAGCTACGATCCTGTATGTTTCTACATGTTATTTTCTTCTGTTACTTAATCTTAAACTTTAGCGCTCAAAAATATCCTTCACTGACGACCTACCTTAGTTCATTTTTCAATTTCACATAATAGTTATTGTTGTCAGATGAGGTGATGTCATGACCTGAGCTACTTCATAACTATCAACATTTATTACAAGTTATGGACAACAATACATTTCTGAGGGAAAAATAGATCCCCTCTGTTTAAAAGAGATGAATGTAGCGAATATGATTGGCCTCTGACACACCCACCTATAATATATGATAATGTGTGCTTTCTGATTCCGCCCCCTTTCCAAGTGCACCAGGAGAGACCGGCCGGGGAATTGCTGAAAGCGCATTTGGCAAAAAATGTTGCAAGGAGGCGCCATTATTGCAAAATATTATGTTTGATAATAAAAGTAATAATCATGTCGTATTTGAAAACAAACTTCTGGCACAAGTCGTGAGAACACCGCTGCTTGGTCTCACCTATATGCCGACAATATAGCAAGCTAGCTAGCGGGTGAGATAATGCAGGAAATTAAAAGGCATAATAACAGAGGAGGCTGCTGGGAATCAACGTTATAATCAACATTCTCCTCAGGCATTATATTAAGAAGAAGTACGCTCTGCAATTATAATTACAATATATTAACGTCTGAACTTTCCAAATAATTTCCACCTTCCAAAGTAATGAATACCTCAGTCCAAACTGACAATAAAGTTGTATCATATAGTATCGTACATATGGTATGGCATGGTGTCATACTTGATTGTATTTGAAGGCATCATGACTGGATGCCTTGCTCTAATTTAGCCCCCCCGGAGCGTGAACAAAATTATTCCCACAGTATTCCCATTTTTTGGAATATGTGTTGTGTATCTTTGTAACATATTTGACAACACTTTAAGGTCAAAATGCCTGATAATCGGGTTCTTAAGCTCCATCTCAGGATGGTAGACTGTCAACAGCGGCGGCACAAAGCTATTTTAAACTGTTGCTGTTCATTGACGGCACGGCCCACACAAAGCGATGACTATTCAGGGCCAAACAAGCCAATTAACGAAAAGAATTAAAACAGCATGTTAAAAATTGTCACATCCAACATGAGTCGAAGTTGTAAACAGGATCGACTGTGCAATAGTCCAAAGTTTAGATCTGTGTCACTGAAGCCTAATCACAATGTTATTTACTATGATTATGATTGTGATTCTGGAGGTCTGATGTCGTAGTGTAATGAAGCCAATGTGAAAAATTGTATTCTATTGATTTTGTTAAAGGATTAGCATCTCAGCTGTGTTGTGCTCCCATCTCTGTCGGGCTTTGCTGGATCACCATGAAGGAGAGTAAATGACTAAATAATCAGCCGATTATTCTCCGAATGGGCTCACTAACCGTCAGCGGCCTCAGCTAATGGCAGCAGTTAAACGCCTAAATTGTATAAACTAATTGTGAATTGATTTGACTGGAAATATTCTGTCTCTGCAGGTTTAAGCTGCTCTCCCAGGAAGAAGGCGAGTACTTCAATGTTCCCGTCGCTCCGGAGGGGGAGGAGGGCAACGAGGAGTTACGGCAGAAATTTGAGGTGCGTACGTTCGTGTGCATTTGTAAAATGACGTCTGTTTGTGTTTTTTTACGTGTAAGCGTTCGCCAATATGTGTTCAAATGTGTCGGTGTGGTATGCTTGTGAATGTGTGTGTGCGCACAGTGCATCTGTGTGTGTCCGAGTGAGAGCCTCTCTGGGAGAGCTGTTAGCAGTTGGCAGGCACACTTATAGTACCATCCGGTCTGGCACACTGCAGGTCCAGACGTGTGTGTGTGTGTGTGTGTGTGTGTGTGTGTGTCTGACCAGTAGGCCCATTCATTAACACATTTGGCAGTGAAGTGGGTAACCCTTCTCTGTGCCTTTCCTCTTTTTTTCTTCTCCTTTCCGCTTCTCCTTCTGTGTTTCTGACATCGGGGCCACAAAACATCAGAGTCATTCTGAAAAGTGTTGATCACAGAGTTAAGTGGAGCAGTTTTGGGGACCATTTCGTCTTTTTGTTTTCTCACCTGCCCCTGCTTCAGCACCGGTTGTAGTTGGGCGAGCACCAGCAGATGGTAACGGGTCCACGGGTAACAACAAGCGCCTCCATTACTAATTTTCATGTTGTGTCTTGAATGTTTAATCACATAAATTTAAACCAAAGTGCTAAAGAGCGCATGGAGTTTTACATGTGATGCTGGTAAGCTAATTATGTAATCGTCCTCCTGTTTACAGTCTTTGTCCTTGGTAAGCTAACAAGCTGCGGATCATATTCACTGTGCAGACCAGCCCGTCCTCACCATAAAAATGGCTGTATTGTCTGCAAACAGCTTGGTTTTGATGTGACCAAAGGAGGACGTCTGGTGATGTAGTATAAAGAGCCACAGGTGGGGCTTTTCAACTGCCACATTTGGCCACACCATCACCAGTTTTATAGCACCTAGGTGGACAGGCTGGACCTGCTCTGGAGTAGGGCTAAGGTGGGCCCACCCCACCTCCGAGCGGGCTGCAGTAACATCTCAATTCATGACTACCCCCAAACAAGCCTGTCTTGAGACTCAACTCATCTCTTTGCAGGAAACTTGAGAGGAAGGTGTTTTTGGTTTAGTTTCTCTCCAGTGACTCTGTTGGTACTTTCAGTTTAATTTTACTGTGTCATCATTTTTGCTTTCAGTTGTTTCTGGAGTCATGTTAAGTTACTGCACTTGAAAACCCAACATTTCCTGATCATGCTGCCTCATGATAAAAGCTTTTATATAACTGTATAATGGAGGAGATTTATTGTGCAGAATTAAAAGGAAATTAAACGTTTTTTTGTCACCAAATTAGTGGAACTTTTGCTACCCTGCTGCAGGGAGGAAGAGTGTTTGCAGCCGCTCCTCTGACCACTACACAAGACAAAAATACATCTACCATATTTTGCAGTTCATCAATGAACTTTAGTGTCCAAAATGACATCAGGGTACTGAAACAGTAAACTTCATTTGGAATGTTTTCATTAAAAACTACCCCCAAGCAGCTATTTTCTAAAAAAAAGTTTTGGTATCATATGGAACAACATATACACTGCTAGGACAATGAAAACAATAAAATCATCCCACTGATATATCGGTCGGGCTGTAATTGCAGTCCAATTCAAGTTGTAGAAGAGTGTTGTGAGACAAGATTATTTTCATTGTGAAATGTGTGTTCAGTTTAGATTCTGGAGGTTGATTTTACAGGGAGGTAATGTAGCCTTCTCTCCTGCATGTCTCTCCTCTCCTCCTCCTCCCTGTCTTCATTGTGCCTCCCTCTCTCTCCTTCACTTATCTGTTTTGTCCTCCGTCACCTTCAGTGCCCCCCTGTGTGTCTCTCTGTCTTTATCTGTTTTTCTCTCTCTCCATCTCCTCAAGGTCGTGGTCCTCAGACGTTCACTGAGACACAATCTCGGGGGGCCAGCTATCACATGCTTGTGCTCGCACACACACACTCATGTAGGCAACTCGTAGGGTGAAGTGCTCAGAGAGATGGCAGAGAGAAAGGAAGACACAGACAGAGGGAGATTTCACTTTAGTAACATGACCTGGCTGCCTCCATTCACCCCATCCAAAATCACACAAACACACCAGAGTCACAGTAATGAATAATGCATGTTGTACACATATACACAGTCAAAATCCGAATGTCATTCACTGGGCGTTAAGAAGCGGAGAGCTAGTTTGGTGATGAAGTTTTTCTCATTCAGAGCCGATCTCCGTTCAGTATGATACATCTTTATTGGCATGAAGTGTTGATCAAATCGCAAAAGCACATACAAGCAACAGGAAAGTCCCCTTTTTCCCCATCCCCTCAGTCATCCTATAGTCCGTAGTTTTCATTCTTACTTTTTTCTTTGTCCATCTTATCTAATTTCTCTGTCCTACTTTCGTCTTCTTTCTGTATCCATTGTATTTCTTACACGCAAACAGGGGTATAAATAATAGAGTGAGGGGGTAATTGGGGTGGAAGATGAAGGTGACTTGTGGAAATACAAACGCAAGGACAGTGGGAAGTGTATTTATTGGCATTAACAGAGACTTGTTTCCTTCTTCTGCAACTGTAGGAAATTCTGACCCAACTTCTCCTATTTATCATGACATCAGTGTTTATGAATTAGCATCATTTCTATGTACCAGATCAAACAAAATAGGTAAATATAACATAAATATATACTAAATATTAACAGTAAACCAAATAGTCATCTGTGATAAAGAACTGATTAAATGTGTAATGAGAGAATGAGAGTAGTCGGTCTAAAAGATATATTTAAAAAGATAAAATTGGGTTAAGGTCCTTAAAAGTGTGATATCTAAGAATTGTAGTTAAAAACATTCAAAAATGAACTACAATGAATAACAGAATGTGCACAAATAACAGCTATGACATCTATGTATATTGTTGACGATGCTAAATAGCTAGCCCTGCCCAGTCAGAAGCTCCTGTGGTAGCAGTATACAGTCCCCTGCTCCCAGTCAGGACCGCTAGCGGCACAGCTAACTGAGCTATACTGCTATCAGGGAGCAGCAGGTTCTTACAAGTTTTGTACTACACAAAGGCCTCATTACGACAATAACTGGGGTGAGCCGATTCATAAGGATTGTACAGATGCATTTATTATATTATTAATAGATTACACATTACATTTCCACCATCACTTAAGTATGTAGATACTTTTTATCCAAAAAAAAAAGCAAAAACCACCTTGAGTCAGTGTCTATGAATCAGATTTCTGCTGCTGCCCTTCATCCGTTTTTTCTAACTGTTTGTAAAGTGTGGACACACGGCTGTATACAGAGAGACAGACAGACAGAGAGAGCAGCATTCATCTCTAAAGGCTCCGAGAGTGTTGCCTTCAGCATGCTCTGCTGCTCACAAATACCTCGACTGCTCCTCTGTGTGTTTTGTGTGTGTGTGTGTGTCAGAACAGATGGAGACGGATAGAGCCTTTTATCCATTGATGAGTTGAGAATCGTATGGGTTGCACCACTAGCACACACATACACACACACAACACACACACAAACAGCGCAGGGAGCGACAGAGTACTCGGATGCTTCGCTCTGACAATTTTCAAGACAAGGCAGCAGAGAAATGACTGCACAAGACCGAAAGGAGTGCAGAGAGCCTCAATGTGGATCAGCAATTTGAGATAAGATATAATAAGATGTACTCATCCTGCACCTCTGTCTCTGAGAGTGTCGGCATTTTGTTAATGTCTTAAGACCGTCCTTTTAAATTGAAACATGGCTTAACAAAGTGGAGGGTAAGATTATAATTAGATTAGATTTTAAGATTTTAAAAGTTTCCTACGGCAGAGGCAGGACGAGAGAGCGAGACAAGGTCGAGGCAGAGACAGAAAGAGAGTTGGAAATGAAACGGAGTGAATAGAGAAAAGAGACAGGGAAGTGACAGACATGAATAAATGGAGAGTCAGAGACACAGGCCAAATTTATAAAGATGAAGTAGAAATGAATTTTAAAAAAAAAAAAAAAAGAAGATGGCACAGAAACTTTTGCTGTGAGTGGGAGAGAGTGGTTGAAGGACAGAAACAAGGGAAGTGGTGACAGTCATGATTGAATAGAGTGGCAGACTCACAGGGAGGCCATATTTGTTATGGAAAGTGTGAAGTGGAGTGTAAAGTGCCTGCTCGGAATAAATGAAATAGAATGAAGCGAAAGGCTAAAAAACTTTTCCTTTTTAACATAGTTATCAATTCCTCTCCTGTCCTTCCAGCAAAAGTGCTCTCTGTGTGATATTAAAGTACCCCAAATTTTATAGTAGGGGGATGTGAATCTTTATGGGACTTTAAAGCCTTGTTTATTTATATTAGCTCTGACTTGCGAAAAATGTATGTCCGAAACCTTAGTATGAACCCAACAGTACGTGAGGTGCATACTATTTCTGGTAAATATTAAAGTATGCAAGCACTGGACACTACGCCGGCATAAATATCCCACAATGCAATGCAGCGGTGACGACAACAACAACACAACAGACAATGGCGGACAGCGACACCGTGGTAACCCGTGCCAACCTCATTTCTACCGGCTCCTCTATAATAATATAACTTTAATATAATGCAATCCAGTACAACAACATCACTCAATGAGTTCGCCTGCGGTTCGCATTTATTGTTGTGTGGCTTGTTATTGGATGCCTATCAAGGATGTGTAGATTATTATTATTATTAGATGTATTAAAAGAGTATTATTGCAGATTGTCGGTAGAGGTGAGGTTACGCATCTCCAGTCCAAGCGGCAAGAGGCTCTCAGAAAGTGCGACACTTCCGCGCTAAAGAGTGCGTCAGAAAAAATGCATACTACACTCAAAAGTATGTCTTTGGTAAAAGGTGCAGTATGTAAGAATTTTAGCCTAAAACATTCCAAAATATGAACTAAATAAAAAGAAGTAACAGTTCCGACATTGTGTCAGAGAAACTTTATATGTAGTGTTGCAGAGATATCTGCTCAAGTTAGCATGCTAACCAGCTAGCCCTGTGCCTGAAAACTTCTCTCTCACAGCTGTGCAAAGCTCCTGTGCTAGCTGTGTTTTATGCTATGATAGTCCAGCTGGCTACACAGCGAACTAACTAATTTGTTTGGATTATGACTTCATCAGGTGGCCAGTTTTTATATAGTGTACCTTTAATATTAGAATGCATAAATAAATAACAGTTATGTGCCAACTCAACCCTCTTGTGGCACCATTTTTAGACTTGTGTCTTGGAGGTTGTGTCTAATGTAATCCAATGTGTTCCCTTCCTCCTATTTAGAGAGCTAAGATCGGGCCGGGCAAGAACACGGAAGGGAAGTCGGCTAACGCTGCACGGTTTGACTCCAATGGCAACCAAGATCGCATGAAGCTGGCTGACTTCAACTTCCTGATGGTCCTGGGCAAGGGGAGCTTCGGCAAGGTGAGGCCTTCGTATCTATCCATGTCTGTCTTGTCTGCCACTTAGTATATGGCGCAAATCACAAATCCTGATATACTGGCCCCAATTTTTCCTCCACATACAAAGTACTCCCGGCGATCGTATCATGATATGGCAGCCATCATGCGTAGGCTAAGATGCGCAACTAACATGAGTACACTGATGCTGTAATTGTGTACAAAGAATACCTCTGTTAGCATTTGTCTGTGTTTGCATTCGACTGAGCCACACAGCTCTGTATCCACACATGGAGCTTAGAAAAGAAAAGAAGGACAGAAAGAGAAGATAGAGATAGAGGAAGGAATTAAAGGAGGCGAAGTGCAGGTGGACAGAGATGGATGAAGGGAGAGAGAGAGCGACGAGGAGGATGACGTGACAGGCGGAGGGAGTGATGAAAGGAGAGAGAGAGAGAGACAGAGATGTGAGAGCATGGCGGAAAGGTTGACATGAATGAATTGAGAGAGAGGTAAAAACGTCAGACTGAATGAAAGGAGAGGAGAGCGAGAAAGGAGGTGGTGGTGGAGGGGGAGCCTTGGAGAGGGTAGGACTGACGTGAATGAATGAAAATCGAGGCAGGAAACAGAAAAGAATGGGAAGATGGGGCGGGAGGGAAAATTTGGTAAACGTCGGGCAGAACAGAGCGGATGGAGAGAGAGAGAGAGAGAGAGAGAGCATTGTCTGTGTACCAGACCTGTATGCCGGCAGCCTGTTTCTATGGTAACAGGCATTTAAAGCAACACTGATGCGTCAATGTGGAGAGACTGAGTCGAGGGTCGATCATTACTGGAAAACCCGACACACACATGCACACACACACACGCAGATACGCACGAGTACACACCTTCTGTAGTGACACATGTGCAGCCTGTGCCGGAGCGTACAGACACACACCTGCACGCATGCACACGCAGTTCTCATTCAGGCCTATTCTACGTACAGTACAAGCACACTCACACACACATAACTCACGTGCACAAACAGGCGTTCATGTGGTGTGTGTGTGTGTGTGTCATTTACATTTTTCCTGAGTTTGTGTGGGAGGCTGGTACTTTCAGAGCTCCTCTCTGCCTCGGTGTCTGAGGACATCTGCATCACAATACTGCTGCTAACGCTTCTCTGTGCATGGTCACTGTGTGATGATAACACACACACACACACGCACGCACACACACACACACACACACACACACACACGCATACACACACACACACACACATCTCATGCAGACACAAGCGAGAGCGTGCATCAACCTGATCTGTAAAGTCAGGCCTCTATACAGAAACCAAAAGCACGCATGCATAAACACACATGAATACACATGTATGATGCAGCATTAATTGAGTTAGTGTACGTTTGTTTGTTTTCACACTATAGCATGTGAGCGTTTTGCTCTCTGCTGTGTGAATTGATCCAAGTTTATCTGACATTTTTTATGCCCTGAATACGTTTCAGCAACAGGGAAGTGCTCCGACTCCTTTTAACTTCATGTTTATATAAGAAGTAAGGGACATTATACGTCAACAGTCCAACATTCTTGGTGCCAGTTATTTTCTAGTCCGTGGAAGATGAATGGACAAGTAGCCTCTACAATATGATCCATATGATGCACTTCAGTTTATCTGCTGCTGGTCTCCAAACACTATTCAAACACGACTATAGGCAACAACAAAGGTATTTATTACAGCAATCACAAAGCTTCATTGTCAGAAAATAATGTATTGTAATTGTAACAGTTGACAGATGACAGTTGGTGGGTTGTTTGTTTATGTTATCAGGCTTCTGTCAGTCAAATCTAATCAAACCACACCAACAGAGTCCTGATGAAGCAGATCAGATGAATTTTTGACTGCTGATCATTTAATAACAACAACTACAGGTTTTGTTATTATTCCAAAATACTGAATGTTGTAGATAAAAAAAAACAAAAAACAACATTTTAGGGCCCTCAGTCCACCTCATGCAGGCCCAAACTTGTGATCTTATTTTTGTCAGCTAGCACAAATGAATACAATAAGGACATATGAATGTCTGATTAAATAAAAAAAAAAAAAAAATCATCAAAAGCAAGACATTAAATGTTTTTGTTAAGTGAAGCACACTATCCACCCGAGGAAGTCTCACCGTCTGCTGCATTGACTGTCTGCGTGGGGCTAGAGAGCAAACACACACCGCCTCGTTGGACATGATCCATTGAACTAAACCCACTGCGTGATATATGACAGTTTAGAATAATACAATGCAGCCCGCTGTAATACAGCGCAGTGCAGCACCACGCGGTGCAGTGGAGTGTGGTTTCATTAGTTTTCCCTGGGTAAATTCACTCTGCAAGGTCAGCAAAGAAAACACAGTGGCATCATTTACGACATATGACAGTTAATATCCCGAGGACTGCTTTTCTGTCAAATGACCCTGAACAACTTTCTTGGACAAAAGGGGCGTCGCCGATAGTGACAGACGACACAATTCATAGTAGGGTAGTCCGGTTTGTGAATGACACTGTAACCAAAATGACCTTGAGTGGGACACTGATCCTCGATGAGGTCGTAAAATGTAACTCGGACGCTTTGTGCATCAGCAGGCTGCCTGAAATTACATGCAAAAGATAAAAGGTGTAATGGATCAAATGTGTCGGCGGGGGTGGCGTGTAATGATGCCAAAAAAGCTCCGGTTGTTACTTTGTACGTCGCTCGTGTGCAGAGGCGTTTTGATTTTTTGGACGAAACCCTGTGGTTTTATATGTCGTCTTTCTCCCGTCCTTGTCCTTGTGGTTGCATAAAATGAGCTTTGGGCCAGATGGTGTCCTTCCTCTCAGTTTCAACTTTATAGAGTTTGTATTTACATAGAGTCACACTGGCACCATATGTGACGGGTCCACGCACGCACAGACACACACACTCACACCGTCTTTTAAAGGATACCACCGGAGTCGATGACAGATATCTAAACCTTAATGACTACGATTAGATCCCACATTCTTGAACTGTGGTTGCCCTCTATGCAAACACGTCCTCACGCACACACACACACACACACACACACACACACACACACACACACACACACACACACACACACACACACACTTATACCTGTGCGTCTTCTTCCATCTGTGCTGCATTCCCTGTAGTATCCCGAACCCAATAACCCCTCTACATTATCATGTCTGAATATTTATAAGGCATGAACAGCAAAACTGCAAAGTTTCCGATCTCTTAGGAGGAAAGAAATATGAAACGGACATAAGGTCACTCTTATTGCACTATTCTTTGGAAAGAATAATTAGTATGATGTGTTTTCCATTTACATGATTAAGCTGATATCCATCTATCAATTTCTAATGACTGAGCAGGTAGTGTTTCTGCTCACTGAACGCATATGTAGAATAAGTCTTCTCACTGTGGAGGTTAACCCTTTGTTTAATTTACACAATGGTCTGTCTGAGATCTTGTCTGTCTTGGTTCCACAGACAAATGGGGACATTAAACACATCAATAAATCAAGCGCAGCTTAATTTGAACATTTGACCAGTTGAATAATTTCCGAGTCTCTAAGTTGACTCTGTGTTTTATGCAAATTAACATAAGAAACGTAATAGTAGCTTTTAATTTGAAATACGATTGAATGAAAGATCCTTTGCCGAGGTCCCAAAACTCAATTAGCCTCGTGGGAACTACAAACACACCATGCTAGCTATGCGATGTAAAGCTCAGCCATTTCTCTTCTCGCCGGTTCACTGCCTTGTTTCAAGATAAACCGTTGAAGTACTTTTATGAGTTTTAGAATGATAGGCTGTGCAGTCAGTCGACTTGTTTCAGCAGAGTGTGTAGAAAAGAGACTTTATCTGTGCTGATAAATTACACAAGTTACAGCTTTCCTCAGTTTCTGACAGTTGTCTTGCGTCTGAAGCGTGGAAACTTGGAGTTCTTTGCTATTAGCAAACTGTCAAAGTTTTTGCAGAGAAATGGTGAGCTTGAGATTGTGTAATTTGAGTTTTTAAAGTTGCAGAGACATTCTAATGATTCACTGTTCAAGTGATGTTCTGATGCATCTGACTTCCCTTTTTAAAGGTCATGTTGATGACATTTTTATGTAGACATGTAATTTTTTGTAGTAGAGAGGTGCATCTAATTGTCAACATTTTTGTTATCTGTGAAAATTAAAAAAAAAAAATGTTGCAAACAATTAACAGTTTTCCTGACTCCAGGAAGTTGCTGCCACTGGCCAAGGAATGGTCCAGCAAATAGCGTACGTAAGACAAAAACCACACAAACAAGATATAATATATATATTCTATATTAATTAGTGAGCTTTAGAGGTGCTGGTAGGGAGATCTTGTTACCTTAAGACATAGCCGTGCTAGCCATTTCCCTCTGTTGACAGTCTTTATGCTAACCTAAGCTAAATGTCCTGGCTATAACCTTGTATTGAACATGAGAGTGTATTGTTCTCACCTAACTCTCTGCAAGAAAGCAAAAAAAAAAAAACTCTGTTTCTTATTAGCTTCAAGTATTAAAGCTCGTCTTTGTTAAGCTTTCCACACAAATAGTACAGACCACTTCAACAGTTACACTTGCTGCTATAATTCCCCCATACAGATCTGAGACTAGTGAGGTTAACTCCTGTGGCCTGGTCACAGGCCTGCTTCAAATTTTATAATATGACCTGCGAGCTGAGACTTGACCTACATTTTGCCTGCTACTTGCAGCAGCAGCTACTGTTCAGGAAGGAAGATATGAGGACAGGAGAGGAGAAAGGAGGAAGGACATAGGAATCAAGAAACAGGAGGGAGAGAATGGTGGAAAAGGAGAGGAGAACAGGATATCTGAGAGAGGAGGATGAGACGGAAATGTTTCCTCTTCTGTTTGAGAGACTGTGAGCAATATCAGTCTGACCTTGGCTAACAGACATCTAAACTGCTGAGTGCACACACACACACACACACACACACACACACACACACACACACAGCAACGCAGAAGCCTCACTTGGCATCTGTTGGTCGACCTCCACAGGAATCAGCAGCCACAGATTATACATGAAACCACCCATGGTGTGTGTGTTTAGCTTTTGTTAATGTGTGAGTGTGTCTCACAAGTGTAATTACAGGCAGTCGTGCCTCCAGACTTCACAATTAAAACAAATAGGATTTCTGGATTGCTTGACTGTTGCCAATCTCTTCTTCTGCCATTCCCTCGGTCCTTCCAATCCTCTCGTCCTTCGTCAGTGCCCAACGTTTTAAATCCTAGTCTCCTCAACCCATTCACCTTCTTTTATCTCCGTCCGCCCCCACACTGTGTGCCCTAAAGAAAAAAAAAAAAGAGAAATATGAAATAATCCCCTCTTTCTCCCCTCTTTCTTTTCTACTTTTTCTCCTCTGATGTTTGTGAAGGGCAAAAAGAAGTTAAAAAGTACGAAATCTTAGCACGAAAAGTGTAAAAAAAAAAAAAAAAAGTGCTTTGTGTGGCAAATTTTCTGATCCAGCTGCTGCCCTTCCTCCTCCTCTTGCTGCATTTCATCAAGATCATGCTGAATGGCTGATGAAGGCCTCTTACTGTGCGATCTTGGCTGCCATCTTTGGTTGCCCATTCGACTTTGGCTCTCAGAGACCGTCACCTGCACAGAGTTTTGCCCTTATTGTTGCTATAACTGTCAAGCTGTCCATCCACCATTTACACTGAGGATTTTTTTTCTTTTTGAATGTTCGCCACTAGAATTTTATATTGCACCTTAAACTGGAGTAGCTGGAATATTTCCAAAATCCCCCCAAAAGACCTGTAACATTAAAAACAACACTTGGGAGGTAATTTTACGAACCCTAACCTTTGGAAGAAGTGTTTGGTCACTACTGTAGGTATTAAGATATTCAGCCTGACATGTTAACAACGTCTTACTCCAGAGCAGATAAACACAATTCCAGCTCTCTGGCTGGAGATTGCTTTTTATTTTTTTGCTGCATTCTCAAAATGAGAGTAGCACAAAGGGATGATGCAAGTTGATGACATGTGCGCTCTTTGTTTTGTTTTTTTTCAGAAACCCTCAGTGCTATGATCCGCCAGGAATCGCAATGTGTCATGCCTCAAAATTGATATTGCCTCAGTCTGACACAAATTGCAAATTTTATTAGATCAATCACGCAGAGAGTTACAAGCAATCTTTCCATGTGGGAGGCTTTTATCACCTCCTTTTCTTCTGTCCTGTCTTTGTGTTTGTCCTACTTTCACTGTCCTCAGACATCTTGAGAAATGATGAACCAGTTTTCTCTCTCCGTCCCGTCTGTCCTTAGTCTCTTTATTTTCACTTTGATTGTCCGACCCAAAACAGTCACAGTCTCAGACACACTCCTTTGTCCCTGCTCTTTACAGAACCTCCTATCACCGCCTTCCTACCATCTTTCTATTTGTCTTCCCTGCACCCTTCGGTGGCGGTGTCAGTATAAAGTCATGACAGGAGCCGTGTACCATAAGGATTTTGAAGGCTGATGAATTCACCTTCCTTGTGTATCCCATCTTTCCTCTCCTCCTCTGTGCAGGTGATGCTGGCAGAGCGTAAAGGGACGGAGGAGCTGTACGCTGTGAAGATCCTGAAGAAGGACGTCGTGATCCAGGATGATGATGTCGAGTGCACCATGGTGGAGAAGCGAGTGTTGGCGTTGGCCGGAAAGCCACCATTCTTAACACAGCTGCACTCTACCTTCCAGAGCATGGTGAGTGGACTGGCGTGTGTCACAACATTTTTTTTTTTTTTTTTTATATGAACCCTTTTTTTCAATAAAGTCAGTAAATGGTTAGTTTAGCTTTGCGCTAAGGCTGGAAATAAGGAGACACAGCTCCACGCTAGTAGCACCTATAAAGTTTGCTAACTTACAGGTAATATACCATTTGTTTAAGAGCAGTGATGAAAAGATTAAGGAAATAAATATTCTGGCACATAACCCTCCCTAAAACTGCAAAACTTGTTCATCTCCATCAATTTTTGTTTGGATTGAACAAGCAAAACAAATGGTAATGTGTTATTTCATGACCTATAAGTGTTGGTAGGCAGATTTTTGGACTAATTGACAAGATGTAAAAGTGACATCAGTCCTCTCACTCTCATCTCTGTTATGATCCACATGACTGTAGACTAAATATCACAAGCATCTCTGTATGATACGATACAGTCAAATTCATTTTAAAGTAAAATTAATGATAAGTCAGGAAAATGGAAACTATTCGTTACTACTCAATTTTGGAGTTATCTTATAGAGTTTTATTTGTTTTTGGTTCAGACCATACAGAGGCTCGGAACAGTTATCATGAACATGCATGTATACTTTAACAAGGCATTGCTGGCTTGGTTGGTGTCATTATGCTCATTGACTAGAAACCAAAAAAAACACTTTATATTAAGGTCTTTGTAATAAGTGTAAGTTAAAAGGTACTGAGGCACTTACAAGTATTTATAAGATGCCTACTGACATTAATAAACTATCATACTATATATAAACATTGATAATAACATCATAGCCTTGTTTTATTGTCTCATAATTACAATTAACTCGTTTTAAAACATTAATAAAAAAGAGTTAGAGTAGCAATAGTATGGGTTTCTTATAATATATTGTTTAAGTAGGTTTAACTAACTTACTTATTATGTCATTGTTAAACCATTACTAAGCTTGTTGCTTTATTACTACATACTTCATTACACATTAATTCACATGTATTATCATTTGTTTTTGCTTTTTGCAGCTACCAGATGTGAAGCAAGAACAATTAGCTTCATCAGTTTTTTATTAAGCTTTGTTAATGTTCCTAAGCAGCTATAAACTGTTAACAAGTTTCTTATAAGTGTTAATACATGTTTATTATACTATTATCGACACTCAAAAAATCGTATTAATATTAATAAGTAACTTATAAGGGCCTTATTACCTATAAACTGAAGCTCATCACGAACGACCTTAAAAAAATACTCTTTCTATTTTCCATTCTTTGCCAGCTGAAGTGACAGCCTTCGCAGGGCTCTCCACCTCCACATGATATTTGATATGAAGGGAGCCACAGCACGGTGTCCTGCTGAAGGGCAGAGTCGCACTGCTGGTGAGCGCTGTGGTCTGAACAGCAGCCACCCTGCCAGCTGTCACCAGCTCACAGCTGGAATACACAGGCCCATTCGTGCTCATCTGCTGACGTATAATCCATATTACACTACAGATGAGTCAACAGAGGAGTAAATATAGCTCGCTGGTTTCATGCCTCACACTGAGCACATGTCATTTACATGCACTGCGTAAACACACACGTTTTCATCGGTTGATAAACAAAAATGTGCGCTGTGTCCGCTTGAGGTTGCGGTTAAAGGCTCGACAAATAAAGTTGACCTGGAGACACACACACATACACACACACACACACACACACACACACACACACACACACACACACACACACACACACACACACACACACACACACAAGCCATAAGTGACTGTGTTAATCCCCCTCAACAGTAATTCTCTGACCGGAGGAATTTGTACATACGGGACTTAACAGGCAACACACACACAAATACTTTCGAAGGCAATTAAAATGTGAATGCATGTGTGCATACATACAGTATATGTTGGGTAGCGCACACACAAACTAAAGCATTTTAGTCACACACGCACACACTCACACATACACACACCATATTTTCTCCAAACACACACACGGCCACATACCAAATCCCCTCCACTCTCCCTCACACACTGTACCTTATTGCCAATTTCTGTAGATAATGGAGGAGAATGAGCTCTCAAATTGAAGCTGTGTTCCCTTCAGTTGAAGAATGATTGGATGCACATACAACAAGCCAATCACCTCTTTTCTCACTGTCGTCTTCTTCTTCTCTCTCTGTCCTTCCTTCAGTCTTCTGTGACTCGACCCATCTATCTCTATTTACCTCTAACTCAGCCCTTTCTCTTTTATGTTCCGCGACCTCTCACCTGCCCTCATGAACTCTCCCTGACCTGTTCTCTATCTGTCTCTCCGCAGGACCGTCTCTATTTTGTCATGGAGTACATAAACGGAGGAGATCTCATGTATCAGATTCAGCAGGTCGGCAAGTTTAAAGAGCCCCATGCTGTGTGAGTACACGCACACGCAGACACCAAGCAGCTTCTGTAGACTAAGATACATCCTTATGCCATCATAACAGGAAATCTTAATCCCACGCTTATAGGTGTTCCACAGTTTGGTAATGCTGTTTTATTTTATTTTTTTTTCAAATCACGCTGAATAAGCCATCAGCAGTTTGACAGGCTCAGGTGAGCAATCCTAGCAGAGCCCGGGGGTGAAATATGTTGTTCGCCCCGATGCACGTTGCCGCTCTGTAGAACTTCAAAGAAGTGAGGGTAATCCAGCAGCGAGTTTTCACTGTGTGGTAGAATACCTCCAAAACTGCATAATATAATTAAGGTGGCTGGCGAGATCACTGGTGTCAAGTCGAAACCTGCCGGCTGACATATTTGACAAGCGGGCTGTCGGGGAAGGAAAGCGAGAGCTGTGGAGGAGTTTGCCCTTCATCTGCTTCGTAGGGAATTAGAGTTTCTTCCCGCTGGCAGGAGGTTTAGACTGCTGAAGGGCAAGTGAGTGAGGGTGAGGATCTCATTTATCTGAGGCCTTCGACATGCTCTACTCTCAGTGTTTATTTATATTTTCTATATTATAAGTCAAGGTATTCTGCTCCGTGCATGGTGATGATGATGCTGATGATGCTGATGATGCTGATGCCTTAAACTTTTGTTTCAGCGTCTTGACCTTGGCATTTTGTCCTCTCGTGTGTTTACGACTCAATCTCATTCCCAATTTTTACCCCCGGCTCTTGTTTTTGAGCGCCCCCTTGCCCCCTGGACAGAGTCACAAGGGAGAGTAGTTGAAATCTCCCCCCTATGAAATGAAGCAACTCTTCAAGACCCTCATATGTCCATCATATTTACATCCTGACCAGACATTTCCAACGTGCTGTTTTCATCTGATTTCTCTTGCCTTACTGTGACATCCTGCTATTATCACAACGCCTTTTACCATTTATCTGATTTTATTGCTTTGTAGGCTAACATTAGCTACCAGTGCTCCTAGCCTGCCAGTCTGTACTGATATTAGAGGAGCGCTACGTGGTGCAATATTGCTGCTGGACTTTAGTTAAAATTTCGGCATCATATGCAGTGTTTCCCACAGAAATCCCACAGTGCATCACATGACGATGTAATCACACATCTTGGCCACGACAAAAACTGGCTTCAAGGTTTGATGCTCTTTGTGGAGGCTTGATCTTAACAATGAGGCCAGCCGTTACGGTCAAGCCTACTGTGTTAAACAGTCCTCCTCCTCCTCTTCATTGTTTTTACCGGCGGGCAAAAAAAACACACACCGCCTTCCACTGTGTCATAGTATAATAACATCATGTTATTCACTGATGGGTGTGCTGTCTTGAGTGAGTGAGAACGGGACACGCAGCTCCAAAAATAAAATCCAACATGTGGCAGCCAATTTTGATATGTGGCAGACTGGCACAAATAAATTGATGTGTGGGAAACACTGATAAGCCGTAATTAGTGATGGATATCAGGATATGGGTACATATATGCATGTGCGCTGATATGAAATGAAGGTCAAATTAAATGTGTTGCGTTAATTTTCAGATGCATATTCTACACTTCTCCCCACTGCCTTCATAATGCTTCATCTCAGACAGTATTTTAGGTGCGCTTTATGAACAGACACCGATGTGCACACACATGCAAACCCACACAGGAAAACAATATTTGTTGACTGCGTGGTCAGTGTGTCCCGACCCCTCCTGTTGATCTTATCAGCTGCTCTCCGGCCTTGAAGAGACAGCACTGACCTTTATGTAGACACACACTCACACACAAATTATCCCTCTGTTTTCCTCTCGTCCTTTCCCTCAGCCTCTCTCTAATTACTGTTTTTGTTTCTCCTCGTGTTTGCGTAGATTCTACGCGGCGGAGATAGCCATCGGTCTGTTCTTCCTCCATCTAAAGGGCATCATCTACAGGTAACCTCCACCATAGAACACACTAAGTCATACAGTGTTTCCCAATTAAAGTCAGTTATTCTGACTGTGTCACACCTAACCATCGTTCTCTATTACTCTTACTTTGTTAAAACTTCAGATTATAAAAGCAAACTTTGAGATGACAGGCCCTCCTGGTCCGCGTTGCGTGATGAATTGTTCCCCTTTAACACTGTGGTTCCCTCCTGTAGAGACCTGAAGCTTGACAACGTGATGTTGGACTGTGAGGGTCACATTAAGATTGCAGATTTTGGCATGTGTAAAGAAAATATGAACGACGGAATCACCACCAAGACCTTCTGTGGAACACCAGACTACATCGCTCCTGAGGTAGAGTGTGTGTGAAGCGTGAGTGATGGCGGCCATTCAAACCCAGTTAAGTTAAAGTGGCATTCTGATATTTTTAAACCTAGGCCCCTATGATTCATACTGACCACACATACGGGAAAACAGTCCAGCTTGTTTTACCAGGTCTGACAACATCACAGACTCTATTCCTACAGAGACTAACCTTCTTTGTTAAAGCTGCTGTATGAGTCGTTTTTACTAACAGTGTGCGTTCTGTAGTTAGCATCCCCTCCTTCCTCTCTGCGTCACCACATGAGCACTCAGCAGTATTCACCACACATAGCAGTAAAACAGGAAGATCCTGCTTTCTGTGCGTTCGTACGCAGACAAGACCACTTCTTTATGAAAAGTTCCCTTCTGTCCTGATTGGTTAAAGTGGGCAGGGATACCAGAAAATGTCTTTTCTCTTTTGCTGAGCAGGAGGAGGAGAGACATGGGTTACTGACCAAACAGTATGTAACAGCCATTATTGCGTGAACACAGAGTTATTATACACTTATTGTATACGAACATATCACTTCAGCTTTAAATGATAAAAGTCTCACTCAAGGAGAAGCCTCACTCTGAAGTCTTGCAAGAGGTGAACTGGTGCAGGAGGAGAAAAGTGTTGGAGGGAAGCGTTTGGATTTTTACCCAAAGTCAAACACAACTTGGACTGTTTAACTGATTCTGACACTATAGATGAGGCAACCGTAACGCAAGATTACAGAGTGAGAGACTTTTCCTCGAATAAGACTCGTTTTTGGTCATAAAAAGGGTCTTACTGCTCTACAAAAAAGGTCCACTGCTGTAGGAACTGCTTCCTTCATGTTGTAAGACACAAAACAACTATTTTTAATTAACATGAACTAAACAGTTGCAGGTGCCTCAGTGGATTACATTGCCGCCATTGCAGCCAGCTTTGGATAAATACTAATCTGATTCCAAAACTTTGGCCATGTATGAATCGTTTACACACCAAAACATGTAAATATAGGACCAAGGTTAACAAACACCAGAATTGCCCTTTAAGATGAATCCTACTGATCTTGTACTCTCTGCTGTTACCTTCTGATAAAATACAAGCACAAGCATAAGTGGTTGTGGAATGTGCAGGTCCATGTTTTTTTAAAAGTTTGGCCATGATGGATTGATGTCTCTGATATATTGTGAAAGCTACAAACATTTTTTGAAGTAGTGGTAGTTGTTGTGGTGGATGTTTAACAATGACGACAACGACTTTTATAATCCCAGCCTACTTCACAAAGTCATCAGACTATGTTGTTTTCTGATGGACCCGTAGCAGCAAAATAATTATCATGCAACTTTTCGTGATCAACGTCTTATATTTCAGATCATAGCCTACCAACCTTACGGAAAATCTGTGGACTGGTGGGCCTTTGGAGTATTGCTGTATGAGATGCTGGCTGGACAGGTAAGTGCGTATGTGTGTGACAACTTTTAGAAAAACAAGTATTACACTTGGCACAAACGGATAAATAAACATCATTTAGAGACAGCACGGATATGCTCGTCAGTCCCTCAAGTCCCTCGACCGCATTAGTATTCACGACAGAACGTGAAATAAACAAACACTCGTGATTGTAGCCTTTAAAATTTGACATTGTGTAATGAAAGGTTAGCTATTAAATTATACCCCTTGATGAGTTTTTCTCTCATGGCATTAATAATTGTTAGAGTAGATGTGACATTTTCAAATCCTGGATGTCTCGTTTGGAGTGGGCATTGTGAACGATTGAGTGTTGGAGGCTTGCAGTAGTTTGATTCAGAGTTCAGCCACACACACACAAAAAAAAAATGCTTTGAATGATTCAATTTTGAATATCCTCTATTTGTCCTGTCCGGCCTTCTGCTTCTCCCCCCTCCTCCTCCTCCTCTACCTTCCCTCTCCCTCTCCTCTCCAGCCTCCATTTGACGGTGAGGATGAGGATGAGTTATTTCAGTCCATCATGGAGCATCACGTCTCCTATCCCAAGTCGATGTCCAAGGAGGCCGTCGCTATCTGTAAAGGGGTGAGTCCTTGTCCGTGTCGCCAGCTCAACCTTGCTCCCTCCACACGAAATCGCTTGTTTCCGTCTGTCTGTCTCTCTTCTCTCTCCTCCCTTACACACTCAAACACAGAGGAAGAGAAGTGGAAGGGTGTTACATTTGTTTGAGGAAAGGATGCAAGGAGAGGAAGGAGGCGGTTGGAGACCGAGAGGGACATCAAAGTGATCTGCATAATTAAAACCATTGTGGGGGGACATTTATTGGGAGGGAAACAACAGCGTCCGCTGTTGCTATCTGTCCTGTTTCCATCTCTCTGTCTGTCTGTCTGTCTGTCTCTCTCTCTCTCTCTCTCTCTCTCTCTCTCTCTCTCTCTGTCATAGCACTCTTCTCACTCATCCTTCTCTCTCCGCAGTGTTCATTGTTAAGCCGCTGTTTCTCTTTTTTCATTGTACATCCTCTCTATCGCTCTCTCTCACACACACACACATTGTGATACTCTAATAGTCAGAGCTTGTGCAATGTGCTCAGTTGACTGTAGAAACTCCAGAACTTTGGAAAAGACCAGCCAGTACCAAATCATTCCCTGACATTTCCAAACTGGACTGGTGTGTGTGTGCGTGCGTGGGTGCGTGCGTGCGTGCGTGCGGGCGGGCGGGCGTGTCTATGAGAGGCATGATTACTGTCATAAATGGAGTGAGTCCTCTCCATCAAATCACCACCTCTCTGTCTCATCTGTCTCAAGTCACCGCTTCACTGACCATGACGACAAACTATACGCACAAACACACACGCTGGTGGATGAGTGGAATGTTTAGATACACATCCAGTCCTTTTGTACGGAGTAGACAGTCCCCCTCTGTTGATCTTATCAGGTGTTCAAGACAGGCCGAGTCGAGAGGTTCGTCCTTTCACAAGATCTGCAATTACATGCTTTACACACACACATACACACACACACGCACACACAGTATGATAGCATACAGTGCAGGCTTGAGTTAAGACACACATGTCTAAGCCGTACTGTGCCACTAAATTAGAAGGTAAAGGCACTCATTGGCAAATTGATGACAGATACGTTCACTGAGACACACACACACACACACACACACACAGGCTGTGGTATGTATTAGTGATGATTACTGGGTTGTAGTGTTACAACAGTGGATCTTCAGTGGAGCATGAAAGCTCGCCTCCGTCCACCCCCACAGTTCCCACTGCGCCCCGCCAGCACTGCCCGGGTTAACTCGATGCATGAATATGTGTGTGTCTGAAGCGTTGCTCTTCAAATGCGACAAGATATTTCCATTTTGAAAAAGGCAGGAAAAAAAAAAGAAAAAAAAATCATCATGTAAAGTTCATTTTTCAACAGTCAGCGTTGAGTACAGAAATAGGACACAGGTCTCACTGCTTCATTCTCTTTCAAACTGACTGTTTCATGTCTAAAACTCAAAAAGACATTTGACCAGTTGTCACAAAAACGTTTTCTGCACGACAGTTTAAGAATAACACAAGACACATTTAACCTAAAAGCCAATGTGAGTGGGTTGTTGTGTGTAAAGTGATGTGATACCGGTTTGTAATCTCGGGAAAAGTCCTGGCTGACAGACACCAACACATTTTACCTCTTTTTCTGTTGATGTTTGTGTTTTAAGGAGCAATTTGCTTGTATATGATCATATGATGTAGGTTTAATTCCTACAGACATACTCTGCGGTACTGAGTTCATACAGTGGGCATTCTTGTGGTTTGTGCGTGCGTGTGTGTGTGTGTGTGTGTGTGTGTGTGTGTGTGTGTGTGTGTGTGTGATATTGTGCACATGTGTGGAAAAGGGAGTGATCAGAGACATTTCCACTTCCGTGCATCCACCCTGACCAGCATCCATATTTCATGGCCAGCAATGGCTACACAGGCACACGCGCACACACACACACACACACACATCTAAGCTGCCAGTACAGTATTCTGGTGTGCTGTCGTGTTCGGTACATGATGTCTTCAACTTCACATGATTCTACAACAAAGAGTAATTGTGCAGCTGTGTCCTTACTCATGCAAAGACAAGAACACACACACTCTCACACACACAGACACACACAGCCCTTTTCTGCTATTATTCCCTTTTGTATCATTCAGAAAAGCGTGGCTCAGTTTTCACAGCATTGATGTTGCAGCACAATAATGCAGGAGGCGCACACAAAAAAATGTTTTCTTACAACAAAATAAACACATCTGAAAAACAATTATTCTAGTGAGATTGACGTGTCGTGTATGTGTACTGTAGGCCCTGCTACAAACACACATCCCTCAGATTAGAGAGTGCAGATGAAACATTGTATCAGAAGTGTTTAGTAATTGTAGACAGTAGTTGCTGCTCTATAGTGGCCTCACATATTGATTTAGGGCTGCAGCTATCAATTATTTTATTCATTGAGAATTCTAATGAATTTTCCAGAGATTAATCGAGTAATCTGATAAGCAATGTTGCAGACTCTGCAATTATTTTTTGTATTCAATTTCAGTTGCTTATTAAAGAGCAACAGTGATATATAAAAAAGAGAGGCGAAGGCTTTAAAAACATCAACTGCATGATTTAATTTTCTGTCTTTATTTTATTTCCTTGACTCACACAATACGTATTCAGGCAGCCACAACATTGATCTACCTTCTTAACTAGCTGTGACATGCAGCCATAATTAACGTACATCCTTAATACAAGCCTTAATCACACGATTTACACAACAGAAGCTGTGTCATCTGTGGGTAACTGCACTGTGTAGTTATCCTGGATAAGAGCTTTATCCACCGATCCAGTGGTATAGTGATGCTTTTAAGTGTGTGAACACAGAAGTCAGCTAAAATGAAATTTTAAATTTATATAAAATTTATTTAAATAAAACAACTCTTATGATGCATAAAAAGGATACATGATGTAATAACACAAGCAAGGAAAATGTCTCTCTTTGCATAAGAGGTTGTTTAATAAAATTTCTCTTCTCCACCTGATCTGCATAAACAATCAGCTTCCTTTGGAGCCCCATTCTTACAACATACAATACTACCATTTTATGCACCTGGTAGTATAGAAATTTTTGAAATGATCACCATGGAAGTATCAGCATCATACTGTGCGTGCTCTCCTGCCAGCCTGCATGGAAATCAGGCCCTGAAAGTAAAAAGATGAACCATTGGGGGTTTGTGCTGAGTGACCAGAACAAGTAATCCATGTTCTCACATATGCCATTATTTCCCGCAATCAGTGACCTGTTTCAGTCTACTGAACGTGCTGTTCTCCCTCGCTGAAGACAGCCACAGCGAGGCAGATCCACCAAGACTCTCCTCAAAGGAAACCAGCTGCTGTGACCGTACCGTCTGCCCAAAAAAAATCCATCCCATTTTCCAATTTGCTCCCCGACTCCTTTTAAAAGTTACCAAAGCGGTCTTTAAAGGCGGAGCGTCGACTGTGGTGGCGCAGGTGTGGTTTCAAGCGCGCCCTGCTGGGGTCGCCTTGAAACCGCCGCGTACGCACATTTCAACAATATGTGTCAGACAGTCAGTCAATAAGCAGCATCGACTCTCTGAGGCCACTGTCAAGCGAAACGAGAGAGAGAGAGAGAGAGAGAGACATCAGTGTGGAGAGAGCGAGAGGCGGAGAGAGAGAGAGAGAGAGAGAGAGAGAGAGAGAGAGAGAGAGACCAGCGTCGCTTCTGTGGGAAATAATCCAAACAAACAATCACATTTCCTTCATATGAAATATTCTTCGCTCAACTGTTGGTTTTCTCTGCACGTCTTTTAATTAACGCATGTGTGTGTGTGGATGAGTAAGCAGGTGTGTGTACGCGCACACATACATGCATGCGCGTGGGCGAGTGTGTGTGTGCACAGTGTAAGGTTGACTGACCCGTGGAAAATGTTATTTTAGTTCTAATGTAATGAGTTATGACTGCTGCTCCTGAGGGAGGCACATCCCACCTACACACACACACTCGCACTGACGTCACCGGCCTTGATGCCGTTCTTAAGGTTCGGCGTGGACAGACATCGTAAACGGTCCTTAATTACGCCTGTGGAAAAGGAGAAAAAAAACTGCTGTGGTAAAAGAGGAAAAAACAACAACAGTTTTTCATTCATCTGCAGGCGGTGGCTCGGTGGCTTATATTCGGTCTCCGGGGATCCGAGATGATAGATAGTAGAATTGATGGATGGTTTAAAGGAACGAAAGAAAAAGATGACACTTGAGAAAATAATGAAAAAAATAACAGTGGTGACGTCTGTTTGGGAGAAAAATAGATGAATGAGGGGAGGAATCATGGACAGACACAGGAGGAAAAGAGACAGGAGTAAATGAGATGAAACTTTAATGATGCCAGAGGGGAAATTTGGGGTATGGCAGCAGGCTGCTGTCGAGTGCACATCAGATCCAGACCTGTCCTCTTGTTTGTATGCCTACATCTTATCTCACATTATTTTGTGATATTCTTGCAAGCTAATAAAGCTAATAATTGCTAATTATGGCCTGAAGTGGTTGTACCAGCTCAATCACCTGTCATGGGTATATATAACCTCTTTTTCAAATCAATTTTGGATCTTGTAGCTTGTGGAGACTTGGATTACACCAGATGAGCTGCATGGAGCCATTTCATGTTTCTTTTTTGTACATTTTCAAACAAGTCCCCATCTACTTCAGTTATTATGGAGAATGCTGGAACAATGTTTTTGCTGTGAAGCTCCACAAATGTTTTGCGGACCTCTAAACCTAATCCTGGTTAAGGTGGCAGGGGTCGGGATCAAGGACTCAGTCTGAACAGGCAAACAAATCCAACAGGCAGAAATTAAGAATGAAAAATCCAATAAAAAGGTGTGGTGTAGGAAAACTAAGCCATATGAGAACACAAGGGGAACATGAGGAAAAGCCTGGAATGCTTGACACAAAGTACAAAGACAAACCGGTTCTTAGAGAGAGGGGCACAGACCGGATACACAAGGGATGGGATGATAATCGCACAGGTGGGAAAGACACAAAGGCAGGAAGAGAAGTATTTTAAACAAGAGGACAGGTGAATCATCTCAAAATGAAACAGGAAACAATGAGGGCATGACATGAAACAAAGAATAACCGTAGGAACAGGGCGGGATGTGACAGATGCCTGAACTTTTCATGAACCACTTTCATGATGTCACAATCGTATTTTGTCTGATACGCTGATTTAAACACCTTCAACAAACCTTTCTGCTAATGAGCTAATCCTACCATGCTAACATGCTAACATAAGAACATTAACATTTTACCTAAGAAACACAACGATGCCAGCATCTTTGTCATGATCGTGTTAGCGCACTGATTTTAGCCTTTAGCTTAAAGCAATGTTGTTTCTCACAGAGCTGCCCGCATGGCTTCTCACCCTTGGGTCTTGTCACAGTACTGAGCCAGAAAGACAAGATCATACAGATAGGTGTTAGCTCCATGATCAAGAAGGAAAGGTCCATGATGGTAGGACACAATGAACAGTTGTGATAATATTTTGGGGCAAAGCCTCGAGACAGGAAAGATTAGACTGACGGGAGAAAAGGAATGAGAGACATGAAGTAATTCTCTTTCTTCTCTCTGTCCGTCCAGCTGATGACGAAGCATCCAGCGAAACGACTGGGCTGTGGTCCGGAGGGGGAGCGAGACATCAGGGAGCACAGCTTCTTCCGCTACATGGACTGGGAGAAACTGGAGAACAAGGAGGTGCAGCCGCCATTCAAACCAAGAGCCGTAAGTCTGAACCCGACTCGACCCCAAAGAAGGAAATACAGGTCACATTAGAGGCGCACAGGGCCGATCAGAGACCTGGAGGTTAATTTCCTGTCAGTGGTTAAACTCCTGGTAAAGATGCTGTTGTGTCTGCGGAACACATTTTCCCTCTTTCTCTGAGTCTTCGACTCCTCTATCTCTTTTTGTTTCTGTCTCTTCACTTTCAATGTGATATTTCTGTCCCCCCTTCCCCCCTCTGTATGGGACAATCCACACAGGTAAGTCAGAAAATTATGAGTGTGTGGTGACGAGGACAAGCATGGTGACAATTTCAAAAATGGTGTAATAGTGATAGTGAAGATGTCGGCAACAACGGAGACGTAAGGAAAGGTCAAGCGATGACTCTGGTGACTGGAGTCAGATTTTGGGGACCAGTTTTGAATTTGGTGTTGAACTTAAACACGAAAATCGGTGTCCCCGGTTTGGTCGCATTCTGCACGAGATGAAACGGCTTCTTGTCTTCGTCGGTGGGGATACATCGAGTTTAGCGAAAAAACCTCAAGGGAGAACGTCCACACAGTGACCTCAAACTGCTGCGTGTTTGTGTTTTCTTTCCTCCGCCGCGCTTTTTGCTTTCTCTCGATGACAAAATTAGTTTGATCATAACCAGAGTCGGAATGATGTCATCTCGTCCACACACACACACACACACACACACACACACACACACACACACACACACACCATAATACGTCCACACACTCACACAGCCTTAGGCCAGACTGCTGCTAAAGAGTTTTTCTGAGTTGAGCTTTTTATGCAGCTGTCTAGGCCCGCTGGGGTTTCGTGTGTGTGTCTATGTGTGTGTGTGTGTGCGTGCATGTGCATGCAAGTGCGAGTGCGTGCGTGCGTGTGTGTGTGTGAGGAAAGAGAGAGAATCACAGAATGCTGCAGTGTGTATTCACCCTCCTGTGTTTGTGTGTCTGGATATGCGATGTTCGTCTTTGCCCGTGCGGACGTTGGAGGTCACCATTAGGACCTGGCTGTGTTCCTGCACCGTCCTTTGATGCCACTACTAACATATGTTGTCTGATGTCTCCCTCTCTGTTCTCTCTTTCTGATCTCGTCTTTCTCACACCTCTCGTCTTTCACCTCTCCGCGCCGTCGCTCTCTATCCCTCTCTGACCGTCTTTCTTCTTCCTCTGAGAAACAAATAAAGGAGCCGTTGTGTTTACCCTGCATTAAAGTTTTGGGCTCAGTTTAGCTTCTGAAGGTGGCGCTTTGATCCTTCTCGGCGCACTGCTGTCAGGCTTTTTCTACATTTCTACATTCTACACACCATTATTTTTCCCCGAGTTGTGTCTGATGGTGTTTTTTTTGTTGTTGTTTTGCACAGATGATTGATTATGAAGGAGGTTTGATGCTTGATGCTCGGTCTGTTTGTGGTTTCGCACAATGCGAAGGCCTTTGAAGAGTCCGTTTGATCGTTGATCAGATGATGCTTTGGGTGTGCGAGTGACTGTCTGACCAGCTAACAGCCTGGTCGACTGACTGGCTGGCTTATTGATTTCTCTGACAGATGAATGGTCATGTCATCACCTTGGACTTGCATTTCCAGCTATCTTAAAGGCAGACCGTGTGGTTTTTGGGAAGAAATTTCAATCAGAGGAGAAAGCTCTTCATCGACCGATTTCTTTGTTTTCAAAGAGAGGCATCGGCAGGAAAGCAGAGCACTGTACTACCAAACCGAACCCACAGCAATATTTTTGGACCTTTTGGGTGCTTTACATTGACATCGGACAGCTGCTTAATACAGCGCGGGGCAGGCACAGCTGTGACCGTGCATAGGAATCAGGCATATGCAGTTGAGGGGATGGACGGGGCTGTCTGGCGGCAATGTAAAGCACCAGAAAGGTTTGAAATATAGCGCACACTTAAACGGATATACTATATAGTTTAAAGGACAACAGTTCTGTTGTACCATGCCACCTTTCCAGCTTCAGATCCGGGGATCCTTTTTCCTCTGAGCATAGCTTGTTGATTCAGTTATGGAAAAGATAAATATTTTTGTTTCTGAGTTTGAATTTCTTCTCCAAAACTACACAGTGCCCCTTTGATTTATTACTGTTCATCCGTCTGTTCATCAGAGAATCAATAGTTGATCCATTAATCCATCCATCCATCCATCCATCGAAAGACTTCACCATCCATCCTTCCATCCATCTGTCCACTGTTTTACTGCCACCATGCATCCACCCATCTGTCCTTACACATTTTTATTTGTCCTTCTCTGTGTGTTCACAGTTTTCTCATGTTTGTTTCTGTTTATTTGCATGCTCTTGGTCTCAGTCTCAAATGAAACCTGCCCTGCAGTGCACTACGATTCACAGCATAATAACAGCATTTATGTAAAACTGTGATAAAGTTACTCAGTCGTAGGAGAGAGTAGTAGTTTAGCCAAAAGAATACAGTAAAAGCACCTTTAAATGGGCATCCCATCAAAAAACAATCCCACTTACATCCCTGGCATTAAAAAAAGTGTTTAACCTTGCTGATTCTTGGCTGTTGTGCACTGGAGTGATACCTCTAAACTTTGTGGCACTTATTTCATTTCCCCGTATACGAATTCCTCCCATCTGGTTCCCCAAACAGGTTAAAACAAATGCAAGTAATTAGCTGCAAATACTATCTGACCCTGGTGTATTTCTCATTTCACATATTTCCCCAAACTATAAACATTCTGGCTTAATTTCATTTGGTCTTCCGAGTTACAGAGATTTAATGAGTTTGTAGTTTTCCTCTGGGTGATGTTGTCAGAGGACACTGAATCCTTGTTGTGTTAATTAAAGCTCAGTGCAGTGATAGAGATGGAAGAAAGAGAAATAACTCTGCCCAAAGTCCCTGTGAGGCATGTTGTCAGGAAAATATAGTTTTCAAGTTAATAACTTGTTTTATGTACCTAGATGGACGCACATCTCACAGGTATCTCAGCTCTTTTTCAGAGCGAGTTCAGAACGAGTGAATGAACCGGACTCAAATGAAAAATAACTTATTTTTAAAAAAAATTGCTTTTGGAGGAAACAGTTCTACCTATTGTGCATTGCACAATCATCATTGAAATTATTTCATGTCTGAACTCAAAGGTTATATTGGGCGTTCACTGTCACTAAAGCACTGGCAACTACAAACGGCCGTCACATGGCTCTTCTCAAAGCTGCCATTGACAAAAACGGTCATTTAAGTATTTTAGCTTGGTAAGAAGATTTTTCTTCAATCTGCCAAGTTGCCAAAACCCATTTAACCTCATCATTAGCTTTGTAGTTATCCTGCTAATGCTAGCCACCTTAAATGTCAAGTAAAATATGCTTTAGTTTGCTAAAATTTGATGGTTTCAATTGAATATGAATGCTGTCAGATAAGCACTTTAAACTGCACTCACCCATGAGGTCACTCTGTCAGTCCCATTTATAAACGCAAGGAGGTTTCACAGTTTCAGGACACATTTTCTCCTCTACATCTTTACATAGTTGTTTTTTCTAGATTAATGTTCAAAATCTCTCTCTAATTATTCTAATTGGAAGTTCATACTCGCACGCTAGAGTGGAGTAGGTGTCAAAGTTTTCAATTTATTAGATTTCAGTATGATGACATTGAGTCGTCACAGGGCAGAAAGAGACTTCGAGTTATTCCCAATGCGCATTGTGCATTCTAGCTGGTTGTCTGATTTGGTTTATCATATCTCAGCAGGTCTCTGCAGCTGCAGCATATAATTAACCTACAATTAACCCACAATTATACAATTATCATCTCATAGCTTTAAGCCTTTTCTTGTGTTTAGAAATATGAATTAATCGGAATATTACAACCAAAAAGTCTCAATGAACTAGGAAAATTGTTTTTGGCAAATAACCTGAAGCCAGGGAGAGATGCTTCC
The DNA here is from genome assembly GCF_904848185.1 of Acanthopagrus latus. Taxonomy (NCBI): domain Eukaryota; kingdom Metazoa; phylum Chordata; class Actinopteri; order Spariformes; family Sparidae; genus Acanthopagrus; species Acanthopagrus latus. Next base: position 8,270,322 of record NC_051061.1, on the reverse strand, counting down.
CCACTTTCTACTTTTGCAACCCCACTGTAGTGCACTGCCACAGGAAGTCTGAGACTTCAGTGACCTTGTTCTGTTTGAAATTGGAGTTGAATATGTTTCAAATACTTGAAAAAGGAGACCAAATATACCTGAGGTGTGCTTGATTTATCCTCCCCTGAGAGTGGTATTTTTGTATCACTTTGAAGGTGATAACAAATTAAGCGCACCCCAAGGACTGGCACCTTGTTCGAATATTTGACACCATGTTCAAGTAATGTCATCTCACACCCTGGTTCAACCCGCCATTCCCCTTCTTTTGTTTTCCTCTCCTTCCCCCCCCCCCCCCCCCCCCCAACCCCAATCCATCCATTCCTCTCCATCCCAACTCCTCCCCTTCCCCGTCCACCCCCCTCCCCCCGGTACTCCACCCCTTCCCACCCTCCTCAACAGTGTGGACGGGAGGCCGAGAACTTTGACCGTTTTTTCACACGCCACCCACCAGTGCTGACCCCTCCCGATGAGGAAGTGATTCAGAACCTGGACCAGGACGAGTTCCAGGGATTCTCCTTTATCAACCCAGAGTTCCCAGGAAATGCTGCTACTCCCACTGCCGCCGAGCAGGCTTGATTTCAGCTCATGCACGGACACATGGAACCACATACACAAACATATACACGATCACTCTCCCCAATATCAATCCTGTGTACACTGGAATACACACACTCACACACATATCAGCGTTATATATCCTGGAAATGATTTGTGCCGTCACAGGAACCAGGACCAGCACACGCAATATCACATATTTGTTGTTCACACTGCTGCAACCTAGATGATGTGTTGGCCTCTTCCGAGCATTCATGTGTAGACTAAAATAATATGAACGCATGAAGAACTCTAGTGCAGCTTCGAAATCTAATTGAAAGGTGCAATATGTAAGAATTTTACCTTAAAACAGAATGTAAAGAAATATTAAATGTTGACATTATGTCATGGGCATCTATGTATTGTGTTGCAGAGACATCTACTGAAGTTAGCATGCTAACAAGTATGTTAGCACTGTGAGTTCACTGTGTGGACATACTCAAGTCAGCTAATAGGACCGCTAACTACATGGCTAACTGAGGTAACTAGGTAATGGCAGCTACAGTTAGCAGCAATTAGCAGCTACTCTGATGATATACTGGAGTTCGAATTCAACAGGCAGCGAATTTTTACATATTGCACCTTTAAACCGAGAAATTGAGATAATTTGACCAAACCATTGACTGTGTATAAAGATGGACCACGTGACAGCTCATCAAAAGTGAAGCCAAAACATCTTGAAGCCCCAGTGTTGTCCTAACCCCAGAAAACAGTTTGCATTTTTGCACTTCTGGGTCCCTCGTCTTCGAGTCAACAGGTTTTTTGAATGGGTTTTCAGATAAATGCCTGAAATAAGGTCTGTCAGTTATGACAGGCTGAAGATGTTGACACATTTTACTTCTGGCCATTTAATTTACACTTTAAAAAGTGATTGTCTTGCTGAAGAAAACATGCAAGCATCGTAGCCTTGTGTTTATCATGGAGCTTATTTTCATCAGTATTCCAAAATACAATTCAAATAGGCTCCTCGCTGAAGAAAGACAGAACGAGGGTGATGCCAGCGTTTGGGTTAGCCTACAAAAACTCGTCATTCCTGCACCACTCTATACAGCTCCTTAAAAGTAAGGCCAAAACACCTCGACTGCCCCCTGGTGGCCTGCTACAGCATAGTTTATAAACCCCGCCCCTTCCATGTCAGTGGATGGAACATGGACCAAACTCAAAGTACATGTCAAAAATGTATTTTTCCAAAGATAGTTTTGTCATTTTAGGTCGATCTTTTCACACAGATGTGCTTTTTTCTGATTGGTTTGTTCTGCGTGAGTTATTTGATACTATGAAACGGTGGCATGGGTTAAACTCTTGAAGATGGCGCCACCCACATCTGGGATATTCGGACATCTTTTTCACACAGTATTAGGCCGTGGAGAGCCGCCCTCTTTACGTACAGTCAATGGATTAAAGAGAAACAAACCCTCTATTTTTTTACGCTTCTAGGTGATCTTGGAAGTTTCATTCCAATGACTCATTTCTCATATGTTTCGCACATGAGTTGCACACAGTGTGAACACAATACCGATTAGAAATTGATGGTTACCCTTAAAAGCAGATAAAGTCCAACATTAAAACAAAGTGACTAAACTGCAGTCCTGATTCCCACAGCACACACAAATACACAACTGCACCACTCACATGAAACAAACCTTCAGCATTCCATGTTTTGACTATGTTTTTTGGTGGAAATTGTGATTTAACTTTTCCTTTGAGTCATTCCTCGGCTATTCCAGCGCATTCTGAGTTCGGCCTGTAATTCTGGTGTGCTTTTTTTCTTAAATGTACAATAATGATAGTGTCTGTATGTTTATCCTTATCTTAGCTAAAACAGGAATGCTTCACATACTTGTGCATGAGATTCTATATCAATAATAGCCCTGGACTTTGTCTCCCAGCAGCATTTTAGCATCGTATCTCTGCTACCCTCTGCTGCCATTGTGAGGCTGTATTTCTTAGTTTTCAAAAATATCTATAAAGTAAAAACGCATGACTGGAAAACATATGATTCGATCACAAATTTCATAACTTCTATGTGTCTTTTTTTACTGTTCAGCACATGGATCATGATGGTAACATGCTGTTGGGAAATGTAGTCTTTATATAGGCATTGAGTCAGTTAAGTAGATCAATTATACTACTTCTTATACTCTGATTTTCTGTTATCTAGTATTTAAGCAATGAAAGAGACTAGCGGTTAGTTTCTTTGTGTTTTACAAAAGCATGATTCCAATACCTGGGCGTTTGTTTACAGCGTGTGTTTGTATGTTTTATTTTGTGTGCGAACGAGCACCGTCGCGTTTGCATTTTGGTATGTGTGTCCGTATTTGCCCAGCGCCTTGTCTGGCCTCGTGTTAACATTTCTTTGTATGGTGGCTGTTTTGCACCCCTTCCTCATATCGAGCAGTATTGGTGTAACCCACTTACTATACTCTGAAAAACAGGAGATGGAGGAAGAGAAGAAAAAACGTAGTGAAATTTAAACGATCAGCAAATAAAATGAAGTTTTAGCGAATGTGAAAAAGACAAACAATTAGCGCGTACTTGGAGTTTTATTGAAAGCTGTAGATATGCTGGTGTCATCTTAAAGTTTGTGTTTGTATCAGTTTCCTGCTTTAGAGATGCAGGTTAAGTACTTAAGCACCTGGAAAGGGTCCTTGGCCCAGGAAAAGGTTTCAGTTGTAGAAAACTGGATTTCAACAACCCAGTCACTAGAATAAATACCGGTAGTGTATGTTAATGCAAACCATGGATATGCTGAAAATTTACTTTTCTGTTTGCTCCAACCTTATGTTATTTCACGTTGGTTTTCTATTTTGTGGTATGACCATGCTGTGTTTAAGAGCTAGTTAGTTTACATCATGTTTTGGCTTAAAATGCCTTTTTTCAGGCGCCACAAATCTCGTCAAAAAATATATCGATTTCGACACCACAAACACAGCTGGAAATTTTCCTGAAATCTCCTTGAAAATATCTAGTGGTTTCACACTTGAAATTGTTGAAACCCAGTCTTGAACTGCTTGTCACTAGCTCATTGCCTGTAGAAATGACAATATGGTACATGACCTATGACACGTTCAAATGTAAGGTATCAGTGGTTTGCAGGGACGTTGACTGCCAAAATTTCATCCTGGTGACTGGGCTGATTTCAAATGGACAAGCAGACCAATATCTCATGCAGCTCAGCTATTATGGTCTAGTTTTGTTTAGGATCTGAGGCTCAACTCACTGTGATTGGTGTTTTTCAAGTAGCCATCGTGCGCAATAAGATTTTCTGTCCTGAACGACAGCAGCAGCCAACATGGACACAGGTTAAAAGCTAGGCCCTCTGAAGCAGGACGATGAGTGTGTTTTATTGTATTTGTTTTTTTTCTCTCGCTAGCAATAATGTTGTTGACAGGAAGGCAGAAATGGTAGGGTTCAAGTTAGGACTGTAATTCATTTACATGTATAAGGCCGTGAGGCTTAGCGGGAGGCGTGTTTATCTTCGTTGCACCTTTCACATCCGAGTGCAGCCGGTGGTGGAAGTGGCTGAAGTGCCTCCTCATAGCTCGCTCCATCACATGGAGGGGGCGTCTGGAGAGTTTTTACTGAAAAGTGGCCACATAGAGTTGCGTCGGCGTTTATCAGTGGAAGTGAAGTTGTCCGCACAGTATCAGCAGTACTGCCCCAGTCTCACACAGTTGATTTACTCGGACGTGAGGATTTTCTGTCATGCTGCCATGTAGGGGACGTCGATGTGTTGGGATAATTATATTAAAACAAAGATTTTTTAATTCCAACGCTTTATATTTTTTGCATTTAAAGGGGCAATTTGTGAGATACGGCCAGGATTTGATGTGTCAAAGACGTGTACCATGATGCAGAGATGTCGATGGCATGCCAGCCCTGACCCAGCCCATCTCGTCCACTGTGGTTTCAGCTAGGAGATCTTAAAGCGGCGAGATCGCTACTAAGTCCATTAAGTAAACAAAATAAACTCACTAAATGTCTTGAAAGGTAATATTTTTATGCCTCGGCGCCAGTGATGGGCATGAAAGTCTTTGTTGCCCATCGCACAGCAATTCATACGATCGTCCTCAGAGGTCAGAGGTCAACGTCAATGTGACATCATAACATTCTGCAAATAATTCTGGCCATTGTTCAAGGCCACTTCTCAGGAACCGACACGGAGGCATACAACAACAGTGCAGATATTACAGTTGCCCCTATTTTTCTTACTAAACCGATAAATACACCTACATACACCTTTTATAAGTCAAGTCTCACACTTTTTTCCAAACAAGCTCAATTGCCACGTTAACTCATTGTTCATTCAGCAAAACAATTTTGGTTAGTCTCTCCACGGGTGCCTCTGCTTCAGTCATGCCTCTCTCTGCTGTACACGGTGGAGTTTTGAAACTACCTTTGAGTTCTTGCAAATTGCACCTTTAATGCAGAAGGCTGTGCGGTCATCACGAAGACTCGGCTGATAGATACAGTTGTGTCGCTGTCCGAAACATGTTAAACATATTTAACACATGTAATGAAAAATCTGACTCAAAGTTGAAAAACACATACAATTTATGATCCCATTCTTGCAGGACGCTCACAGTTTGAGCTGTTGCTTATTCCTGACCGGTGGAGCGGAGGGTTGAGGGTTAGCAGGAGGCTGAGGGAGCAAAGGCCAAAATTCAGACTGGAACACAAAGCCCCTGAGAAATCTGCCTCATCAATTATCTGAATGTTTTCGGGCACAGCTCTCCATAACGCACTTCAGTGGAACACGGTGTGTTTTAGCATTTTGAACGAGTTAATGGATGAGGAAAAAGTCACTGGGAAAGTCGTAACTAATATTTATATATAGTTGGTCATGTCTGCCAGTCTTAAACTTTAAACTGCTGATGAGTTCAGCGTTGAAGAGCAGCTTTAGAGCTTTTACGTGTCGTCCACGATCATATGTGTCTTGTGTTTTTATGAGTCGACAACGTGAAACTGAATCGGTGTCCATTATCTGTGTACATCCATTGTCGGTATTTATTACAGTCAGTGTCTCCTGTATTAAAACAACAACAAATAACTATATATACTTATACATAAACATATATATAGCTGTGTCAAATGTTGATAGATCCATATAGTTACACACCATGCGGTCAGTATTGCAAGGACGAGAGGAGAAGTCTTGTTCCAGGATTTGTGTTTTTTTTTTTGTTTCAATGATTCTTTCCTGCTGAAGGAGAAGCAAAAATGAATTTTGCATGAAAAATGCTTTTGTTTTACCTTTTTATTAGTTAGGATTTATATACATTTAGCATATCGGGTGATTCATGTTTTCTGTGTCAGCAGCGCTTCAAAAGTGTGATGCGAGCTACTGTTGTGTGCGCTACATGTGAAAAATAATGAAATATGTAGAAAGAAAGAAAAAAAAAAGGGAAGAAATGCTTTTCACGATGCTTTCCATGTGCCAATTTTTTTTGTTTGTTTTCCAGGAAAAAGAGGCATACCTAAAATAAAGGATTTAAAGATGTGTTAGGGGATGTCTGTTGTGTCCGTATGATGTTGACTGTGTGCATTTTGATGTGCTTCAAATGAAAGGAGAAAGGGAAAGAGGAGAAGAAGGGAGGCAGTTCCACAACGACGGGAGGTGAGGAGGAGTGAGTGAGAGGTAGCAAGAAGGGACAGTGGGAAGGAGGAAGGGAGGGGACGAGGAAGCGAAGCGAGGCTCTGTGAAGCGAGGCAGGCTGCTACGACAGGCTGTGCATATTTCATGGCTGCCACTTATCATAAGAGCCTTTCCCTGATGGGGGAGCGTAGGTCTGATGACTTCAAGGAAATAACATGCAGAACACGGCCTACATACACACAGCCCTGCTGAGCCACTCAGCCGCTTCACGCCGCCTCTAAAGCTGCTCCCAATCCACTGTAGTCGAGCCGCTGCTGCTGCTCTTACTGGCTGCACGTCTCCTTTTAATAGGGGTTACTGTATCTTGCACCATTTATTATCCCTAGTACTGTATAATATTTACAAGGATGGGCACGAACTGGATGCAGTGGTTCTGAGCTGCGCTTGAGCCCGTGGTACAATGTGATGGAAAATGTCTACAACACACTGGTCGTCGACTGGGAACGCGATCATCGAACTGGTGAAGGCTCGAAGTTTCTGGATGGGAGGAGAGAAACTGTGCCGGAGAATTTAAACTTTAATGAAGTTCCTAGAAACGGCTTGGGATGACCTTTAAGTGGGAAGGACGAGGCAAATGACCATGAGAGTGTGACATGTGGCTCAGACGTTTTATTAAAAGTTTGCCAGTGTGACTGTCCTCAACTTACACAATAGACCGTTTTCGCACAGTGGCCATTTTCCTCCGAGGCTGGGAAGCTCAAAGAATGTTATCAAAAGTATGATGTCGTATGCAGGGAATCTGACAGATTGTCATCATTTTACAGTCTCACAATTAGTCAGCAATCAAGAAGAGAAGGGACAGTGAAAATCCGGAGGGACATCGGGCTGAACGTATACAGTATGATGACCCATTCACTAATGTTAGCATACATGAGCTAACGTTAAATAAAGGAGTCTAAGATGTGCCTTTAGATTCAGTTTAAAGCTCTCCTGTCGGATTGTGTGACACCATCAAACGGTGACATTAACTAGGGAGAGGTTCAATGCTAACGTTGGCTGTCGTCAAACGACGATAACAGAAGATACTGCGATGCCTTGATATCCCTCTGAATTTACATTATCCATTGTCTTTCCAGTTTTATCATATTCCTGACATTTGTAGCTTGCCACCCTGAGTTTAACATCTAAGAACAATGCAAGTGAATACAGTCTATTTCTAAAATGTGTTTATATACTGAATCTCTGGACCAGAACTTCATCCCTGTAATTAATGATATAGTGTGTAATGCACACAGTGCTAGCAGTTAGCCCTCTGATATATATGAGCTCAAATATATCACCTAGATGTGGTGCCACTAAACTACTGTTGCTTAGTCAGCAGTCTTTGGCGCTGTGACCGCACGTAATACATGTTAAACAGAACTGAGCGCCTCAATCTTTATTCCAGCATCACATCTACATAAACAGGTGTAATGTTTTATAACAGTCAACTCACATTCCACCGTGTTCGGAGATGTCATGTTTCCTGGTTGTTTTTGATGCACGTGGAGGGGAATTTCGTATAGTTTGGTATAAATGTCCTCTTGGAATCAAGGGTGAACTGAGGGCTTTAGTGGTCAAAGGTCACGGTGAAATCTACAAAACACATTTTTGGCCGATTCATACGTTTATGACATTATTCTCCACAAATAACAGAGTGAAGTAAAACAATGAATAATCTATACCACTCTTATATTTTGTCTCCTGAGAAGATGGATTGCTTAAATTAGGATGAAAACTGAGCGGAAACAGTCAACATACCAGCACCTGTGAATTCACCAACGGCATTTATATCTCATTGGTTCTGAGTACGATTTGTGTGTTTAATTGGGAGATATGTCGGGGTGTTCTTGGCCGGACTCTTCCTGGAGAGACAGAGCTGAATAGCCTTGCTGTTGCCCCATTTCCAGTCTTCATGGGAATGGTGAAATGGTCTAATTTAGCTGTAATGTCACACTTTGAAAGGTTTGTTTTGTACCAAATATATTTACTTTCACTGGAACATGAATCTTCCTTTTGGCACGATTAACATGGTTTCATTCCTCTTAGTTAGCTGATTAGCAGGCTAAAAGCCAAAGAAACTCAAAGAACATCCCCGATGATGTAGGCTGTCATACAATAGATCAATTATGGCTCAAACCTGAGTGAATGTCAAGAGTCAGTCTCATATCAACCTTGGATATGGAAAGAATTATATCCAGTGAAGCAGGCCTACTTTTGTGCAGTTACTGCTTTTAACTTGTTGCTACCACATTTTACATTCTTTATGTTTCAGCGTTGGAACAATCGGGTCCTTCCTGTTGCTTTGTCGCCCACCACCCCAAACACGTCTTCATCGGAGGCATTCCCAGCATTCCTCTTTATTTAACCGTGTGCCGACATTGTCGCGCGGCGGCATTTTATGCAAATGTACCACAACAGCAATACAAACTCCTGTGTAACAGTGAGTTCCAGCACATAAGCTGTATAAAGTTTGTATTGGAGTGGATGTAATAGCCGTGTACACAGTAAGCCGCAGCAGTGCTGGAGTGTGTGTGATAATTAATTCCAAATGTTGCGGCCCCCAAATTAAAGCCAGTGGCTTCAGCACAAAGCAGCCTGCGCTTATCAGCCCAAAACAGGTCAGCGTTCGATACCGCCTTTCATTCACCCTCCTCTCCTCTTCACCTCCCCTTTCCTCTGTGCCTCCCACTCTCCCCCGCATCCTCAGCTGACATCGGCTCGTCTCCCGCTAATCCTCTCGTTACTGAAAAGAGATGGGGTGAGGGAGGGAGAGAGAGAGAGAGAGAGAGAGGGAGAGGTGCAGGGGAGTGAGGAAGAGAGGAGGAGAGGGAGAGGCAGAGAAGGGAAGGGAGGTGTGAAGAGGCAAAGTCTAAATTAAAAGACTCAGAGTCATGTTTCTCCATTAAAAACCCCTCTGCCTCTGGAACGCCTGGCCTCTGAAAAACAATCACGTGTGTGTGTGTGTGTGATTGTGTTTGCCCTGACGCAACTGTATATTCTAAGCTTTCTATCTATACATCTATACCGAGGGCCACTGATATTCATCTCCCTCCCCGTCCTCTGCTGCATCTCTTCTCTCTCTCTCCCCCCCTCTCTCCATATCTCTGTCTCTCTGCCTCACAGCATTGACTGCAATTGAAGCGTGTTGAGATGGAACACATTATGAGCTGGCCTACATGGCTGGCAGCTGTGTGTGCATGTGTGTGTGTGTGTGTGTGCATGCGTGTGCGAGTGAGCTAATGTGTGTATTTTTGGTAAATAACTGCGTGCACGCTCTTCGGCACTGTACACAGCGGATTCACACGCAGCTTTGGAAAAATACAACGCACGCCATATCCGTGCGTGTGTGTTTTACTTCCACTCAGATAAACTTTTTTAACCGCGAGTCGTAAGTTGAGTGACATTTAGCTCGACAGTGTATCGATTAGCAATAGTGAATAATGACACGGGTGAGTACAATCTCTGCAGGATATGATATGACAGCATATGTTGGCACGCTGCACTGTGTTGAAACTCCACTGATAGATACCAGAATTGAGTGTACAGGCTCTGATGAACCCACCCCCTTAGTTACTGCTGCTATGCCTGTCAAGTATTCCTTTTTTTTTTTTTTTTTTCCAAATGTACAGTGCACGATATTAAGTTATAATGCAGTCTTGTGTGGGCAGACCCGTCTCCGCACATTGTTTTAGGATGCAGCAAAATAGTGTCAGATAGAGAACATGTTTTGGTGGCACATAGAATGACCACAGGGAGGTGAAATCTCGACACTTTAACTCAAGAAAGCTGCAGTTTGTCTTAAAATATTCAAATCTAAGACATAATTAGAAATACTACACACTCAACGGTGGCGTAAGTGACAGTGTGTTAAACGGTCACCAAAACCCGTCACTGAAACCTTGTAGAGGCGCTCCTGCATATGCGTCAGCTCACAAACGTCACATAGCTGCAGCTGTCAGTCGGCCAGCTTTTGCATGAATTTCACTATTTCACTGTCCTTGTCTGTGCCGGGGTGACAGCCATGTTGGCATTGGTGATGTACAGTGCGCGATTGTTGATGCGGTTTCCTGAAACTTCAAAATTATTCAAGGTATACAATTCAAACGGGATGGAGAAATCATGTGTCTCTCACTGTTAAAGGTGGACTTTGTAGTTTTGGAAGAAAAAAAAACATTCAGGAGCTCAGAAAGGCAAATTTTACAATACTCATATGGTAATAAGACCATAAGTTAATAAATGAGCCCTTCCTCAGAGGACAATAAGGTCCCCAGAACATTGTTCAAAGCTAGAAAGGTGGCAGGGTCCGCCACATATGAACAAAGCAAAACCATATGAAACTGTGTCATCCTTTAAGGTCAGTTTGTTTACTCAGTCTATTCAGTCATGAAAACAAAGAGCTTTAGTTTATTTAGATTTGGGGATACTGCCATTGCTCGGTAGAACTGACAGTATTCAACAATGTTATAATAATTGACACACCTTGTAAAGCCTTTTAAGCGTTTGCTAGGTCAGCTGAGCAGTAATCATAGAGCCAGTAGTGTTCCCTCTCTAAAGTCGTTAACCTAGATCTTTGTGCATCGTACCAGTTGCTCTCAGAAAAAGGATTAGAATGCTGTTACCATAGAAAACACTGGCTCCAGTTAAACAACAGGACGTCAGGGGGATCATGGGGCCGAGGAATAACGTGGATACTGGAACTCTGCAATTATGTTATTTGTAATGCTGTGTGTAGTGCTATTTAGCCAAACATGCTAACAGTTTTGGCCGACAAGGCAACTGAAGATGCTTCTAAATCAAGTCTTTACACTTTGCTCTTGTGTGATGTACATTTCACTTGGAATGATTTACATGTTTGGATAATAATTCTGAGTAGTCTAGACTTTTTTCCTCTTAACTCACTACTGCTATTAAAGGTAAAACACCTGTGTTTCGGCTTTGAGGTGACAAAAATCATCTTAATCTATATTTTCTGACAATGACATGTTTATCGAATCAGTTGATGAGGTTAACACTTAGTCTGATATTCAAACCCCCAATTATTGATTTTTTTGGATGCCATCAAATGGAAATATTTGATGTCTTTGGGATCCCCATTACTCCTCAAAATAAATAGATTTTAATGATGCTTTGCTGCAAGGTTGAACAAAACAAAACCTCAGCGAAACACAACTACATTTCTCATCTATACTCTGGGAGGCGATTCAACATTGCATCCTTTGAGTGTTGTGTCGGTGCCTCTCTCGATACGAGGCGTCCTAGTGAATATCATGCCCGGGAGCGTGAGGTGGATCTGGGCCAGCTGTGGCAGGTGCATCCCTTTGGATGGAGGCGGCTCCTCTCGGGCGATGGGAGAGCTGGCAGATGAAGGTAGGAGACAACAACGCTGGTTCTTGAACGCTCTCCTGTCCCTCTCTGTCTCTGTCGTTGTCGTGTTCTGACCCTGCCTTCCTCTGCCTCACCATTGTCCAACAGTCGAAACAGGCACCGCTGTGATATACGAGCTTGTATTGACGTTCTACCTTCAGAAGTGTTGGACCGCATAGCTCTCTCTCTCCCCACCTCTCTCGGAAAATCTATTTCTGTTTTTTCACAATGTCCGAGACTCCTGACTTTTTTGGGATGTTTTTATGGTTTTTGGATTTTTTCAGAGATTGTCCCTCGTGTAGTTTTTCTCTGTGACAGCTGCCTGCTTAGTGATGTGAATATTTATGTGGCCAGCTTTTATTCTGCTGCTCCCTTTATCCCACTTTACCTTGTGATCTCATCTCACCTGTGACTCTGTCTGTCTGTCCGTCTTGGTCAAATCCGTAGCAGAAAGGGCCGACAAAGTACAGCAAACAAATTTGTTATTATTTAGTATCAACACCAATGTAGGTCTACATGGTGAGTATGATTATAGACCCTTTTAGACTAACCCTTCTTACATCCTTGGACAACTTGAGACAGTTGTGTGAAAGCGGAGTCAGCCATGCAAGGGTTAAAAGTAAAACGCTACATTCCCTCAATTTGGATTTATTTACGCTGTGCGATGGAGTTTTGGCTGCTTGGTTTTCAAACATGCCAAGTTGGATTTACTGGAGCTGTCACAGAAGTCCCACTTTTCCCAGTCCTAATTATGACTGAGAATGCCTTCTACATGTTGGAAACGCCATTATTAAAACGGAAAAATGGCTTTAAAGGCCGGCCCACACAGGTGCTGGTTCATAAGTCACATGCTAAAGACGTCGACGTAGAGCACATTGACAAAAACATCATGAGAAGTAGACCAGCTGAATTACTCGAACTAAATTGATTGACATGTATCACAGATCTGTGGTGGCTCTGACTGAATCTACTCAAGATTAAAGATTTGTGTGTGTTCCCTGGACATGAAGTATACAGATGCCTCTAATCAATCTTCTGCCACGATTTATAGCAAAATTCACACAACAACACGCACGTCCTACAGTGATGTGATTCCCTGTGTCACCTTTCCTCTGGTGTTTGCGCTCATACACAGAGCCTTACAGCACCACGAGTGCATATATATAGCACGGGAAGCCCCGACGAGAATCAAATCCCCGTCCGTGGGAGTGTGTCGATGTCGGTGAATCAAGCAGCAGCCGCTCTCTTTTTCTTACTGCATCTAGCTTGCCCCTCCCCCTCTCGCTAACGTTAAACTCCTTCTTTAACACCGCACAGCGCTCTTTCCTTTCCTCTGTCCACATGCTGAACCGAGCAGTGCATTAAAAACACCCTCCACCACACACATACATGTCTGATGTGTGGCTTTTTTTTCTTTTTTTTTTTGCTTTAACCCGGTCGTCCGGTGATCATCCACATCAACAGATGAAAAAAAACACATTTACTTTCGTTTCATTTTTTTTTGGCTTTTTGGTTTTCCACTTGGTATCTTGACACTGCTCTTGTACTTTATCCCGTCACTGGGAACGAGGTACGAAACATCTGATTATCCATCTGCCATTCTGCGCACAGGTGCTATTTTCAGCATCTTAACTTTAGCAAATTGTCAAGTTTAAAACTACATGACTGACTGCTAATCATGTAACCAAAAGGGGACCATCGCAGCAAAGACAGGACAAGAGGAGGCTGCAGTGTTTGTTCATGTAAACCCACACACACACACTGTGGCAGTGAAGTAGGCAGTTGGAATACACTGCTGTCCTACTTTTCATTGTAACTCGAGAAAAGCAGCGTTTTTGTAGATTCACTCTATTGCTTAGCATGCAGGCATCTCCTCTCTACAGGTGTAGTATGTCTTCTCTAGTAGTGTATCTGTCATGGTGGACAAGGGGAGGCTCGTTGTAGGGCTGTGAAAATATCCTGACTTCTCTGACCCACAGTCCTGCCACTATAGAGATAATGTTAAAAAGATGATATTGGCTGGCGAGACTAAGCTGGAGAGATTCATTCATTCAGGCGAGAAGTAAATAGAAGTCAAAGTCTTGTGAATCGAGTGCAGCTCTTCGGATTCACCCTATATGCTGTATATTATGTGCATAATCATTTTCTGTGTGATAATGCCGTGAGGGTTTTGTAGTACTCATTTTAAGAAAACACCTGCATCATCAGTAACAATGCTATGAGATACAGACTAAAATATGAACAGATGTGTGCAAACAACTGCTTCGTCATCAGATGAAATCATGACTAATTACCTTTGAGGGCTCCTTTTCTTTTCATTTATTGTGTTTATTCAAAAAAAATTACTTGCTGACATTTGCTCTGGGTGGATGGATTTATAAGATACACTTTACAATTTACAGCACAGTTTTCTGGGTAGATGGTGACCCTAACCCAACATCTAAGTGGCATCTATGCTTCAAAAGCTATTGGTCTTAAAGGTGCAAAATGTAAGATTTTGGTTGAAAATTGTGGAGAAAAAAAAAAAAATTTACTGACAGAATCTGAAAATTGTTACCATTTTTACATTATGACATCTGTGTATTGTTTTGCAGGGATTCCTATCGAACTGCTAACTAAGCTAACTAGCAAATGGCAACCACAGTTTGCAGCCATTAGCGGTTACTGAGCGGTGATATGCTGCCCCCCTATTTGTTTTTGAGTGAATGGTTTATGTCAGTTTCTTGCAGAGATTTAGACAAGACGAGGATCACCCATGTTTGTATGTAATAGGAAGCTACAGCTAGCAACCAATTAGCTCAGCTTAACGTGAAGACTGAAAACAGGAGGAAACAGCCAGTCCAAAACACACCTGCCAGCACCTTCTAGCCGAATTTGGTTAATTTTTGGAGACGGATGCAGGCTACCTAGCTAGCCTCTCCCCTGTTTCCAGTATGTGTGTTAAGGTATACTTACCAGTTGTGACTAAACTCTCTTTAAAAATGTACCTCAAACATGAATGACGATGGCTTCATTCTTATTTCACTAAAAGGTCAAGGTACTACAATAATGCTTTCTCTTCTTCTTCCCAATCCATCCCATTCTCCTCAAATCATTTTCATCTTTCCTCCTCCTCCCCCATCATCCCGCTCTCTCCGCCATAACCTCATGAACTCCACCTGCAGAGGAACCGAAAGGACACCTGCAACTTCGACAAGGAGTTCACCAAGATGCCGGTGGACTTGACGCCGACAGACAAGCTGGTCATCATGAACCTGGACCAGGATGACTTCCTCGGCTTCTCCTACACCAACCCCGAATACGTGGCTCCGAATTAACGCAGAAGCCGATCGCGCCTGACGGACTGGCAGAACACGGGGCTTCAGAGCAGATAGGAAGGCAAACTAGCACTTAAAGTCTAATTATGTTGTGTTTCGTTGAGTAAACGTCTTCACTCTCGTAGTCCAATACTTCAGCATGAGGTATCACAGCACCAAACTCGCACAACTGACAGGATACCAAAGATTTGAAGTATTGTGTAAAAATGCCCGACGTGTCAGAAAGTGCTTTTTATGCAGAAATATCAATTTCCGAAAAACTACAAATAAACACAATGCATTACAACGATACGGGCCGCCCAGACAGCACACACACCACAACACCTCCGTCTTGCTTGCCAGCTGAATCTGTCGTCCCTTCTCTCAATTTTTTGCCATGATTACAAGAACAGTAGAATTCGGTTTTATGGCAAGTCTGCTTAAGTGCTACAAAAACCCAACCTATATTCAGTTTCTCTTAATCGAAGCATCGTACATTATGTGTTCCCGGGTGTTGTCCTGCGAGTTGAACTGCATCGTCGTGTCGCCTCAGAGCTAATCACTGAGATGTGACATGACGTTAGCCCATGTTAAACACATGTGAATGGAGACAAGCTGCAGTCTCAGTCCCTGGTGTGATTTGCCTTGCACAGTTAAAACGCCTTTCAGGAGCAATGTTGAAAGCAGCTTATGTGAGTGCATTATTTTTTTCAACACATCACAGTCATTCCAGTCCTAATTTTGTCCCCTGTCCCCCCATGGATTCATGTTTTGTTTGTTTTTTTTCCATAATAACATCAAGTTTCACCGAGGGGACGTGGAGAGATGGGACCAAATCAAACAGGAAATGTTGCTGCCTCTAGATCAGCTAAAAGTTTTTAGATCACAAGTGGACCAAATTGTGATGATGTTTGTAGTTTTATACATTTTAATGTTAGTACTTTCATCACTTTGTAAAACTGATCAGGAGTAAAATTTCTAACTTCTGCATCCATAGTATCTTCTGCAGGGGCCTGAATGTGCAGGTTTTATCCATCTTAAAGGTCCCATATTATGTTCATTTTTGGGTTCATCAATTTTGCATGCTTTAATGCTCCAAAAACACTTTGTTTTTTTCATGATGTCCATTGCTGCAGCACCTCTGTTCACCCTCTGTCTGAATGCTCTGTTTTAGTCCGTGTCTCCTCCTGAAAAGCTCAGTCTGACTGGTCAGCTCTCATAGGCCCGAGCAGGCACTACCCTCTATGTTTCTGCATCAGCTCTGTCTGTGTTTTTGCAACCATGTCTGTATTCATGGACGGTGACCTTATAGTTGTGACATCACAACACTAAGAAAGTCCCAACACCTCATTTAAGGACGCACTGAATATGAGCCGTGTGCTTTTCTCTGTGAATTGAGAGTTTTGATACTTTCACAGTCTTTATACAGCATGTGGACCCGCTTCATATTTTAATTTTGTATGTCTTGACCGTTTCAGCCGGTGCACACTGTCATGAGTTGCTCCTTGGAAGTGCTGACACTCGCTCACACTGCACAGCTCACACAGGGCCACCACAGAGGAATATGCCTAATGAGCAAACTTCACAGCCTGTCAAACCTTTCGTCCTTTTCCTCCTTCTTTTCCCTCGTTTGGTTTCTCCCCTTCTCCCTTCCTCCCACGTCCCCCCGGTTGTCTCCTCCTTTTATTTATTTGTTTGTCTTGGCTCCAATCCGTACGTCTGACGAGGCCTCACTGGGAGCCTAGTGTGACGTGGTGTCACAGGGTTGGCAGCGCGGCAGTCACCGGTGGATGCATGCACACACACACACACACACACACAGATGCAGATGCACGCACAGTGAGTGAGCTGCTTTGACAACCCCCAAGTGAGCAATTTCACACACAGCAATAATAACAACAGCAAATGCTGCCTTTTCTCCATTATTATTTATTTTGGACCTTGTTCTCCGAACCCATCTGTGCATGTGTGTGTGTGTGTGTGTGTGTGTGTGTGTGTGTGTGTGTGTGTGTGTGTTAGTGCTGTCCATATGCTAGAAAACATGTGAACGTGCCTGTGTGTGTGTGTGTGTGTGTGTGTGTGTGTGTGTGTGTGTGTGTGTGTGTGTGAGTGCATGTGTGTGTGAGTGCGTGTGTATGTGTGTGTGTGTGTGTGTGTGTGTGTGAGTGCGTGTGTGTGTGTGTATGTGTGTGTGTGTGGTTTATAAGGCTTCATTGGATAAAGCCAATTATTTCAAATTCAGCTCAAATTCAGCAAATCTGCCTTCCAGCTTCAAACCACATTATACTGGATATAATGCCAACTAGCTCAATATACTGTACACACACACACACACACACACACACACACAAAGAGAGAGAGAGAGAGAGAGAGTCCAATCCATGACTGAGGGTTGGAATTATTAGGTGAAGCGTAACAAGGCGGACAATGACTGTGAAATGTTCGCTCCTGGAGGCACACAAGACATATACTGTAGGTCCATTACACAGGCCTAGATTGTTCTTTCCCTTCATAGATCAGCACAAACAGTACCCTCGTGTATACTATATACAGTACATATGCATTTATTGTACATATTTATATATATATATACGCATACACAAACACACAGCATCCTTCCTAACTCTCTCATCTTTGGGGAAATTCAACTGGATCTGAGACTGCGGTCCTGTTCTTTTATTTTGCTTATGTGAAATACAAAGTACTGTATAATTTGCGTGTCCTCCTTTATTATTAAGAGCTACGGAAGAGGATTAGGCGGTAAAATTGAGTTTTGTTTTGGTTTTTTTTGCTTATCAAAATAAGATTCCTTTTTTCTCAGAATTCTGACTTTTTTTCAGAGCTTTCTTTCTTGGAAATCTGACTCCTGTCATAATAATCAGAACCAGGACTCTTTCTTTCTGTCCGATCTGAGAAAAAGGTAGAAATTCTGAGAGGTCTGACAGTTTTTTGCTCAGAATTAGAATTCCAAGTAAAAAGTCAGAATTCTTTCTTTCTGTTCGATATGAAAAAAGTCAAAATTCTGTGAAAAAATGCTGACTTTTTAAAGTTGTTTTTTTTTCTTACAGTGGCCTTAATCATCTTCCGTATGGAGCCGTATAATGCGCAGGTCAGCGGTGTAAATATCTCCCAATGTTAATCACGCCTACTTGTAACATCCGTCGTTGGGAAACCACAGACCCTGAAGCATTTAACAGCACTCAGCAGACGTGTCCACCCGTGTGACCGAGTGAGTGAATGAGTGTGTCGCTGTACATTTTAATATAAGTCTTTCTTAAAATCCTATAAGATAAAAAAATCTCTCTTTTAAGCAGCCTCTATCTGCACCTGACCAAACAGCGCAGACTTGACAGCTAACACAAAACGATGAACTGCCGCACATCTACAATAACACGAATATAAACGTGGGTATTTATTTCCTTGTGAAGCTCCGTTTTCAGTGCTTTAAGAACCTTCAACATCGTCATCAGCCGGTTACTCGTTACGTTCGGTGTTACAGATTCCAGATCAGGACTATAAGGAATTACACTATGCATGCATGTGATAATCTCTCTTCTTCTCTTTCATATCTTGTTCCATACGATATATGATATGGATTTATCCTATAATAAGTGTTGATTGATGGACCGGTGTGTGATAATTACTTTATTAGACATTAATAGGGTTTATGTTGCTTAATTTATGATAAAATTGTGTCTCATGTCATTGTTACCTATTTATGAGATATTATACAGGGGCAATGCTGTGCTTCGTTTGTACATATATAAATATTTTTCAAGTCTATAGAGGTAAGAGTCTTCCATTTCCCATTACTGCATTCATAAAAAGAGAAGTTTATGTGTTTAGGGGTGAAAATTATATATATATATATATATATATATATATATATATATATATATATATATATATATATATATATATATATATATATATATATATATATATATATAGTCGCAATAGAGCAAATGCAAATGTTTGAGAACTGACATTTTACATTAAAGAACACCTGTTTAACCTTTCACTCACCAGTTCATACAGTTTGGGGTTTTTTTTTTTTGCAGGGTGGTACAGCGTTGGCCTAAAAAGTGTACAAACTCACACCCTCCTTCCTTCACTCCTTCCTTTCCTTTCCGACCTTTTCTTCGATCACGCCTTTTCCATCTGTCGTTTTCTTTTTCTTTTTTTTTTCCTCTGACCTTTCCCCATCCTCCTTCCCTCTCCTTGTTCCTCATTGTCTTTCTCTTACCTCATTTTCCTTTCTCTTGACCTTCACCCCTCTCTATGGGCTTTTTTGTTTTGTTTTTTTCTCAACCATTTTCATCTCTTTTCTCTTCAGGATTCATTTCCCCTCCAGCTTGTTTTTATTCATTTATTTATTTATTTATTTATTCTGTTACTTCCGCTTTACTTCATCATTCTCATCTCGTTCTCCCTGATTTGTCCCATAAATGCTTCCGGTTACAATTTTCCCCTTTTTTTCTCTTGCAATCTGTAGCCTTGCCGAGTCTACCTGACATTAAACTTGAAATCTGATGAGCTGTTAGTACGATTAAAACCTGATGCTTGTTTTCTTGAGCTTATTTCTGCTTTTGACTTCAGCCGGGCTTACACACGCTAAACAACAATTAGATTAACGATAACCTGGAGGTAATTTACAGTTTGATTGTTTTTCATGCAGACAGCAGCAAAGATACTGCATCAGAAAAGTAAGAATGTGTTTCGTGAGATAGTTTACAAATAAGAAAATCTGTATTGTGATGTTTGTCGATTGTAGTACAATAAATCTTGTTGCAACTATTGTCCCGTCTCCGGTCCAATTTGTTTTTCATGTCACTGACATGTTTGTGCTTCTTGTGTCCTCTTACCCATTCTATCAGTGTTCTCAGAAACTTTTAAAGCTTAAATTACTTGATTTGATTTTTCTTTACCAATTACTTTGAACTGTAAAATTCTTTCTACATTCGTGTAACCAGTTGTCGGGTAACATCTGTGGCACTATCCAGAAAAAAAAATGCAATTAATCATGTAAACAGGAATTCCCACAGCAACATGAGAAGCTGAAACGTTTCCCTCTGAAAATATCTTTTAGAGTTACTAGAGTAATGTGATGTGAGGGTCTGATGCATGTTGGTTGGATCGTCCTGATGAAAGGAAATGGCATCACTTCGCTGTTACCGGAACTGTGCTTCACGACAACAGCGCTTCCGTATTCCACATCACATGAGACTGAACTAACCAATCAGAAGCTAGCCACAGAAGCAGCTTCAGCAGCATAATGTAACTTTTTCAAGAAGCAGCTGTGAATATGTCATTAATGACTGTATAAACCTAAACAAATGAAGAGTTAGCTGTCTATACCTAACATTAGGATTACCTTTTGAGGTGTACTGTGTTGTTTCAGTTAATTTGGTTAATAAGCAGTATTTTGATATGTTAAACATGCATTGTCTTTTTAGATTTTAACATAAAACTAGTTTGTGTGGTGCAACCCATTTAAATTTAATGAAATCACCACTTACTATCTGGGCTAGGTTAGAATTAAAATCTGCTGACACCTGTTTCATCATCCAGCTATTTTCAGGTCAAATTAAGCACAAACCAGACTCTTTAAATATTAAAATGTCCAGTGCTATAAATACTTTAATTATCAGACCACTACAAATTAATAAGTTTTGCTCCCCAGAAGCCCTCCAACAATTAGAAAAGTCACCAGGGCCCTGGTTGGTCGCCTGTTTATGAGACACAGTAAATCTGTCTAATCTGTGCTGCTTTGCGGGAGGTGATTAATGTGGAACCTGTTAATGATGTGTTGTACATCGTGCAGGTTTGACAGCGAATGAGGAATAAATCTTTATTAATATGCATACCGTTCGGCTGGCAGGCGGCCATCACTGTTGCGCTTCACATACACGGCTCTATATGTACATCCCATATGGCCACGCTCGGCTTCATCTGCATCTGTGATATTAATAACAATAATCACACACCTCATAATGACAACGATAATATTCAGCCACAGAGAGCGAGAGGTAAGTTGGACAGGGAAGGAGTGAGATGAAGTTTCAAACAAATATGAAGACTTGATGGGAAAAAGAAGAAACAGGAGATAGGGTACAGATAGGAACACATTTGTTCCATATGTGAGAACTGCAGAAATAAAAAAAATACATAAGTTTTCCCCAAAGACAATGATATTTTCCACATAAACCAAAGTCACACACACTTTACCTGGGACTGTTGAGAGTTACTGGCCACCAAACTTAGTCACTGTCACTATGCCTGTCATGCTTTCCCTTGTTGCACGTGTAGTTTACAGCAACAGTGGCACATTTCACATTCAAAATGTTCAATAAAGCAATGGTTCCTTGCTTTTACATAGAGTCAGTACGCCTCTCAGATCTAGTCAGCAACCATCATTTTTTAAATCTGAACTGACAGCTGTCGCTAGCAGATTTGATCAGTTTTTAATCAGCTGGTATTAATCTAACGAACAGTAACTTCAGGGGTTGGATATTTACATTTTCTCTGGGTAACTTTTCAATGTCTTTTTTCGACTCATTTTAAAAACAAGAATCCTATAAATGACTCATAATGACTGACTCAGCAGCTCCGTACTGTGACAGGTTGGGTTTGTGTTTCTTGGTTAAAGTAGCTTTGAGAGTGTGAGCACAGAAGGCAACTTAATTGAGTCAATATGTAACAGGCACTATATGAATATATATATATATATATATATATATATATATATATATATATATATATATATATATATATATATATATATTTATATATATATATATATATATATCTATATATAAATACATATGACTGTACCGCAGCCATGGTTATTTTAGATCACACTACCTTTCTCAACATGAGTACCTTGAGTTTTTGATTTGAAAAAAAATAATACACTGCTACAGCCCTGTGCACACCGCTTCAACCAGTCTAGGCAGATGGCTGCCGACCATTGAGTCTGGTTCTGCTCAAGGTTATTGCTTGTTAAAAGGCAGTTTTTTTCTTGCCACTGTTGCCAAGTGCTTGCTTATAAGGGACATGTTGGGCCTCTAAATTAACGAAGTATGTTCTAAACCTGCTCAATTTGGAAAGTGTCACAAGATGAGCTTTGCTGTGAATTGGTGCTATACAAATAAAGACTGACTGACAGACTAATTGATTTCTATAACATATTACCATTGTTTTGTATCTTGTTGGCGAAGCAAATCTACTAGCCACCTGCATATTTGATGCTTACTTTGTCCCATCCTAGCGACGGTTGCAATGTTTATAGCAGCACTGCACTGATTCTGTGGCTAACTAGCTAGCAAAGAAGCTAGCTGATGTGGCTGATGCAAAAAGACAAGGATGAAGGGAAGACAGGGGCTGAAGTGAACGACAGCAGGGCACTGCAGCACACTGGAGAGAGAGAGATGAAAAAGGGGGACTGACAAAAGCGGAAGAATCTCTTATTTATTTCATTCAGTGGATCTTAAAAACGCTCAAGAGGGGAGCATGACGGAGCAGCTTATTGGATTTATTTCACACTCTCTCTCTCTCTCTCTCTTTCACGCTCTCTCTCTCGTGCAGCAATACACACATTTTCATTAGGCAAACATATTAGACACACTTTCACACCATCAGACATGTGCCTCCGCAATTAAGAAACATTTCTTCCTCTGTGTCTCCCGTTCATTGACTCTCCACTCTCCTCTCTCTCTCTCTTTTCAATCAATCTGACTGTCAGTCTGTCGTCCAATTAGTGTCCAACAAACACACACACGCACATAAACACACAAACACCCTTACACACATTTTCCTTTTGCAGGCAGATTAGAGACTCCTCCACGTGACCACTGACCTCGTGACTCCTCTGACACATTACAGCCCCACAAACCTACGTTATTACTTGACGTTACAGAAGCTTTAATGTTATACAAATGTGGGGATGAAATGAAGAAATCCGACAACGAATCGTGTTTTTTGTTTCTGTGTGCAAATGAGGCAACACACGCATGAAAGTGTCCCCTGCTTCGACACACACAAAATGGCTTTCATAGAAGATTTCTGGGGGCTGTGTCTCCAGACCTCGAAGTCGTAAATCACAGTTTTGACGTGTGAACATCAGGGCCAGAGTCATGCCACATCACCATATGCCCTCACTCTGCCCTGCAGTCATTCCCATCTGGTGAGACACACAAACAAATATCAACACAAACACAACACACACACCACACAAAGAGGAAAAAATCTTGCAACGCTTCCCGGAAACACGTGTGTGTGCATCTCTCTCCCACTTCGAGTGTGTCATTCGCAGTACATCTATGTTGCCGCTCGTCTTGCACTTCCTCCTCCAAACTGTTCATCTTTTGCTCTCTAATTTTCTCTGTGGTTTTTGGTTTCCTTTATAACTTCTTCCTTTTGTCTTGCCTCCTCCTCCTCCTCCTCCTCCTCCTCCTCCTCCTCTTAGTCTCTGAGCACTGGCCAGAGGCGTGAGAAGGTTCCAGCTCACTGAGCAGAAACCCTGCAGTCCTCCTCCTCCTCCTCCTCCTCTCTTCAAGAACCACCCCGTCTTCCTCTCCTCATCCTCCTGTTGTGCAGCCAATAACTGAGGAGAGGAGAGGAAAGAGAGCAACAAAGCCAGAGAGAGAGAGAGAAAGGGCAAACACAAGACACTTTAATGATTCCAAACTGCATTTATGATGATGCTTCTCTCCGCGGGGCACCTTGACAACCTCCCCCCGGCTGCCTGACAGAACCAGAACCAGGGTCACAGGCCAAATGGTAATCAGACTCTTAATAGAAGCCGGTATTGTATCAGACAACTTAAAATCAGCATCTCAACCCATAAATGAAACCTCTCAGATACAAACGGACCTGCAGGCTCAGTCAAACCACTTCCCATCGGTGAGAAAAAT